>NC_088882.1:31156409-31221409 GCF_032884065.1 Artemia franciscana | reverse complement strand
GGGATCCAATGAGCCAACATGGCTACCTAAGACGTTGCAAAACCTGTCCATCCGTCTGTGCAATCGATTAGAGCGGGAGAAGCGCCAGCCAGATTTGGATGATAATTGAACTATAGGTGCCAAGGACAATGAGACACATAAGATGAAGACCCGAGCTCAAATAGAACAAGAGGGAGGGGGCTTTACCTGCTAAAGAAAAGTTTTTCGTTTAATTCAGAGTAACTTGCGACTGGAGTGATGGGTCTGAATGAAAATTGACACATGATGTTTTGAGATGAAGACCCTAGCTTAATTGGGGTGAGGGGAGAGGGCTATAAGTGCTAAGAAAAAGTTGAGTTTTTCATTTAATTCAGTTTAACTTGCGAGTGGAGTGACTTGCAAGTTACCGTGGCAGTGGGTTTTAAGTGCTGAAAAAAGTCGAGCTTTTTGTTGGATTCAGTATAACTTGCAAATGGAGCAACAGAACCGAATGAAAGCTAGACCAAAGATGCCTAGGATCAGGGCTCATATCAGGTTCTGGTATCACAAACCCTATCTCGAATAGGGTGAGGGGGAGGGAATTTCAAGTTTTAACCAATTTGATTTTTCTTTTAATTTAGTAGGGCCTTTAACTTTGAATAGAGTGACAAATCTGAAGTCAGATTTGTCTGAATACCTGAATTTTCTGGAAGGAATTTGACAAAATACCCCTGCGTTGGATCCAGGTAGAATTCCACGGACTTGTTTATTGCAGACAACATTTAGATGGGTAAAGATTCATAGCTTCAGTAGTCTTACCAATAATATGGTCCTGAAGATGATGAAATGATAGAAATCTGGATAAGTTGACAAGATGACAAAACTTAAACACTAATGTAAGAAACATAAGCACAAAAGGACTACTGTATGCAACATTTAGCACAAAAAAATGGATGTTAGCTCACTGTCGACCAGTGAACTGTGAAATAATTAAAAAGAAATTTTTATATAAATTTTACACAAAATTAAACCAAGTGATAATCATACTATAATTTTTTTCATCATAAACCAATACCTTATTTCATATCCAAAAATGGGACATGGAGCAACATCTGAGTTTACTCTAAATCCAAAGCCGATGTTTTCTTGTACATTGTCAAAGCACACACACGAAAAATTTTTGTGTCAAAGGTAAAGTATTTGAAAAACAAGTACATAATCAGTATCTTAAGTAATAAGTATTTCATAATCTTACTTAAGCATCAAGTAATAAGTACACCCTAAAGTTTTTACTTAAGTACAAGTACAAGTAATGGAAAATTTTACTTAAGTAGTACTTCAAGTGAAAGTACTTCAAGTAAGTGACAGCACTGATTTATTGTAGTTTCTGTTAAACTCACCAGTTTTTGAAGCTATATCACTCTAGGAATGTCAGCCATCTGTGTGTTGCCCAGTTTCAGAAATTGTTCACACCAGGTAACACTTGCAACGCGTGGTGCGAAGTGTATTACGCATGGTTGAAAGAGGTGTGGCGTGGCAGAAATGCGCTATGTGTGAGGGAAGAAGTGGTAATCTGAGATACACGCCAAATGTAATAAGTTTGTGACCTCTCAATGCCCCCTCACAATAAAATTTATGTGTGGTTATCTTTCCAACGTATTTCAATCAATTTTAAGCAGCAAACAATCCAAGAAGAGGGGGGAAGGCTTTCAAAAAGGGGGAGTAGCTATGGCTCCCATTAATTTCGTTCGTCGTTGATTTATAAGGAAACTCACATCTTTTGCTATACTGACAAATTTACCCCTCCCTTGCGTATCGATTAGCAGAGGATGGGGATCAATTGTAAATTCATTTCCCCCTCCTTATATATTTTGAGAAGTATATTTTTTGGAATTGTCATTTACAAATGGGCTACCTGTTTCTGTTTTCATTGAAAAAAATAATCAAAATTGACCCTTCTTGGTTTGAAAAATGAATCTCACCCTCCCCACTACATTTTATTGAATTGACCCCACTGTCCCAACCTGAGACATACTCCTCGTGTGTTCTTGGGAAATAGAAAATTGTTTCAAATAAATACCTAAAACGTCCCTGTTCTTAAACTTAATTGAATGAAAAAACAAGTTTTTTTTAACTGAAAGTAGGGAGCGAAATTAAAACTTAAAATGAGTGGAAACTAGTCCACATATGAAAGGGACTGTCCCTTCCTCAACGCCCGCTCTTCACGCTAAAGTTTGACTCTTCCTCATAACTCTACTTTATAAAACAATACAAAACGTTGGTGTAAAGAGCGAAGTGTTGAGGAGGGGACAGCCCTTTCAATATACCGATAGTGGCCTCTTTTCAAAGCTAAAAAAGAAACTTCAGCGCAAGAGCAAGCTACAAGGGAGAGGCAAACCATGTCATATAAGTAATATTTTCTGTTTCTAGTTTTCAGTTTTAATGTTACTTCTTACTTTCAGTTGAAAAAACTTGTTTTTATTTAATTGCTGAAAGTTTCTTTAATAATGTCAAGAAATCCAGCTCCCCTCCTTGGAAAATTCCCTTCCCCCACGAGAAATTTCTCCATGGAAAAATTTTCCCACGTAACTTAAATTAGTGATATTTGTGAAACTAATTTTGTAAGGCATAGTAACAAAACGACCAAAGAGCACGAAACTATTTTCAAACAGTTCGTGGTAACGAACTGTATAGTAAGGAGCGACCCGGCTCAATAGTAACCAAAACTCTAAAAAATGGAATTTTGATACCAATAGCTACATCAAAAGAATCGCATTTTAATGCTGGTTTTAAATATATAAGTTTCATCAAGTTTAGTCTTACCCATCAAAAGTTACGAGCCTGAGAAAATTTGCGTTATTTTAGAAAATAGGGGGAAACGCCCCCTAAAAGTCATAGAATCTTAACGAAAATCACACCATCAGATTCACCGTATCAGAGAACCCTACTGTAGAAGTTTCGAGCTCCTATCTACAAAAATGTGGAATTTTGCATTTTTTGCCAGAAGGCAGATCACGGATGCGTGTTTATTTGTTTTTTTGTTTTTTTGTTTTTTTTTTCTTTTTCCCAGGGGTGATCGTATCAACCCAGTTGTTCTAGAATGTTGCAAGAGGGCTCATTCTAACAGAAATGAAAAGTTCTAGTGCCCTTTTTAAGTGACCAAAAAAATTGGAGGGCACCTAGGCCCCCTCCCACGCTAATTATTTTCCCAAAGTCAACGGATCAAAATTCTGATATAGCCATTTTATTCAGCGTAGTCGAAAAAACTTATAACTATGTCTTTGGGGACGACTTACTCCCCCACAGTCCCCGTGGGAGGGGCAACAAGTTACAAACTTTGACCTGTGCTTACATATAGTAATGGTTATTGGGAAGTATACAGGCGTTTTTGGGAGGATTTTCTTGGTTTGGGGGAGGGGTTGAGAAGAGGGGGATATGCTGAGGGAACTTTCCTTCGAGAATTTGTAATGGGAGAAGAAAATTTCCATGAAGGGAGAGCAGGATTTACTGGCATTATTTAAAAAAAACAATTAAAAAATAAAAGGGAAAAAGCTTTTTCAGCTGGAAGTAAGGAACAGCAATAAAACTTAAAACAAACAGAAATTATTACCCATATGGGGGGCTCACCTCCTTCTAATACCTCGCTATTTACGCTAAAGTATTTTCAGTAATTTCAACTACTTATTCTACGGCTTTTGTGATTCAGGGGGTCATTCTTAATGAATTGGGATAAAATTTAAGCTTTAGTGTAAAGAACGAGGTACTGACGATGGGGTGAATCCCCTCATATATGTAATAAAAATATGAGAATACAAAAGTTCTTTACGTAAGCTAATTTATAAGTTACGTAAATCTTTTACCAATAAAAAGATTCGTAAAAAATTAAAAGTTCTAGTTGCCTTTTTAATTAACCAAAAAATCGGGGGGCAACTAGGCTTCGTCCCCCGCTCTTTTTTTCTCAAAATCATTCGATCAAAATTATGAGAAAGCCATTGAGCCAAAAAAAAAAAAAAAAAAAAATATGCAAATTTCGTTTTGATTATTCCTCTGCGGAGAGCCAAAATCAAAACATGCATTGATTCAAAAACGTTCAGAAATTAAATAAAAAAAACAAGTTTTTTAACTGAAAGTAAGGAGCGACAGTAAAACTTAAAACGAACAGAAATTACTTCATATATAAAAAGAGGCTGCTTCCTCATCAACACCCCGCTCTTTACGCTAAAGTTTTTTACTGTTTTAAAAAGAAGAATTGAGAGAAAGAGTCAAACTTTAGCGTAAAGAGCGGGGTGTTGATGAGAAAGCAGCCTCTTTTTATATACGAAGTAATTTCTGTTCGTTTTAAGTTTTACTGTCGCTCCTTACTTTCAGTTAAAAAAACTTGTTTTTTTTATTTAATTATAAAAATGATTCACAAGGTGAGCAATTCTCAAATGACAGAAATGCATGAAAAAAATATCTTTAAAATAAAGGTAATAATTTATTATGATATAATACTTAATAATATATACGTATTTACTAGATATATGTATAATTTATTAAAACATTAATAGTTTCAATGTTATTCCTTACTTTTAGTTGGAAAGAACTTGTTTTTTTTTTTTAATTTAATAACAACCACAAGCCGAAGACATACAATATCTTTGGTTCAGTATCACATAAAAATCATAGTTATAAAGCTGCTTACAGTAAAACTAAATGCTCAGTTTGAACAGAAAATAAAACCAACAAATTATTGCTTATATCGGCCGTTATTTAACAAAATTCGAACTCTAGCGTAAAGAACGAGGTATTGAAAGGGGAGGGGGAACTTCCTCATGTACATAATATGAGTGGGTTAGCCTCCTCGTCAATACCTCGCTCTTTACGCTAAAGTTCGAATATTGTTCCATTTCTTTAAGAATGACCCCTGAATCACAAAAGCCGTTTAATTAGAACAAATAACTCTTTTAAAATTACCAAAACTACTTTAGTGTAAACACAGAGGTATTGATGAGGGGACGAACCCCGTCATATATGTAATAGCTTCTCTTCGTCTTAAGTTTTAATGTTACTTTTTACTTGCAGTCTAAAAAGCTTGTTTTTTTTACATTTAATTTCTGATCGTTTTTTTTTTAATTGCGCTGGAATATCCAGTGCCCCCTTCATAGAAATTTTCTTTCCCCATAAGAAACTCTTCCCTTGGAAAATCTTCCTACGGAACCCAATCCTCCTCACCCCCCCCAGAAAATGTCTGTATGCTTACCAATAGCTAATAGTATGTGTAAACAATGGGTAAAGTTCATAACTCACAGCCATTCCCCTTGGGACGGTAGGGGATTAAGTCGTCCTCAAAGACATAGATATTTCAACCATCATTGGATAATTCGACAATGCTAAAGAGATATGGCTATCACAAAATTTGATCTGTTGACTTTGGGGAAAAATGAGGGTGGGAGGGGGTTTAGCTTCAATTCTTTGGTCACTTAAAAAGGGCACTAGAACTTTTAATTTCCATTCGAATGATCCCTCTCGCGAAATTTTAGGACCACTGAGTCTACATAATTACCCCTGGAAAAAAAAAAAAACAAGTAAACACGCATCCGTGATCTTTCTTCGCACAAAAAACACAAATTCCACATTTTTGCAGATAAGAGCTTTAAACCCTACAGCATGATTCTCTGATACGCTGAATCTGACGGTGTGATTTTCATTAAGAACCTATACCTTTTAGGGTGTGTAAATTAAAAAATACTTGCAACCCTTCCCCCAAAAGCTTTGAGGGGTCAGTCATCCTCAAAACTATTATTATTAGATCTTTAGACCATGCTGAACAAAATGGCTATCTCAAATTTTTGAGTAGAAAACTTTGCTACTAGGTCTTTCTATTTCCTATTAAACGAACCCTCTTCCGATCATCTAGGAGCAATGGTCCGATGTGATCACCCATGGGGAAAACCTCCCCTTGTTTTTGACCAAAAAAATCGAAATTCCTCATTTTTATATATAAGGGATTGAACCTCTAAAGTAGGGTTCTCTGATAAGCTGAACCTTATGGCATGATTTTCATTAAATCATTTCATTTTTTGGGGGCGTTTCCTTCTTTTTCAAAAATTGGGCAAATTTTCTCAGGCACAAAACTTCACGAATTCTATATTTTGAATAAATATCAAAATTCAATTCTTTTGATGTATCTACTATTATCATAACCCTGATTCTTAAAGTTTCGGTTACAATTGAGGCGCATCGCTCTGTACTTAGTTTGTTACCACGAACTATTTGATTTATTAGGTCAAAAGGTCAAATAAAAACAAATACTTACTATTGAAATACTACTTGAGATGCCATTGTACTTGAGATGCCATTAAGAACAAGTAATTCTTACCTAACGAGGCGGTATTCAGTACCTGACCCATTTACTGCGGTGGAAGCGTGTCTTGAAAAGTACCGTGATAGAGTAGAAGCGAGTAACCACCAGTGGACCGCCATTCTTACATAGTTGTATTATAGTTCCTTCGTGATTATTTTCATTTCAAGAAGTTTCGTTGTGTTTTGTATGTGCGTTTTCTTCTCTTTTGTTTTTTATCCGTCTTTTGTTCAATTGTGACGGGTTTTTCCAATATATTTATTATTTATTATTATTATTAATACGGTTTTGCTCGACCTTTTTGCAGCTAAAGTAATTAGGACAAAGGTAAATGAAAGCATTTGGGTTCTTTCTTCCTAACTACCTATAGAATATTTATATAAGAAGGCTTGGGATAATGAATCATACTTTTTCTACTCTATGTTTGCATAATATCCCCCTTCCCCCTATTCTTTGCCAGATTTATATTTTAGTAACATTTCTTTTGTAATTTCTACGACTAAGAATTTGAAACTTAACCTGCCAACTTTACTCGTAATTCCAAAATCAACATATTTGTTTTTTTTACGATTTTATATGGTAGCCTTAGTTTAACGACATTTGAAGCTTAAAATATTATATTCTATTAAATCCTGTTTAATTTCAAAAACACTTAAACGCAAGAGATTATGAATTTCAACTAGGGAGTGGTCATCCCCTCGATTTCTTTATTACTTTATTGATTCTTGTTTTACAAGTCCTCTACTTACTTTATATTTTATATTTTAATAAAATATTTTTATTATTAAAAATTTGCAATTAATAGACAATCAATTAGATTTTGTTTATGAATATTTAAAAAATTTTATGCTTTAAAACAAAAGAATAAAAAACACTCTACTCAGTTAATTAAAACTTATATATGGTAACCGTGGTTCCACCTGTGTTAGAAGAATGTTACACATGTCACATTTGATATTTACAATTTTTGAAGGGTTGATTCAATCGTTGAGTTATGAAGAAGCGATACTTTTTACCAACCTGAAAGACTCTTTTAATTTGATGTAATATTCTGAAAAAGAAATTATGCTTATGGTAAATGTTAGTTGATTCAAAGCTGTATCATAAAAATAATTGTAAAGGCGAATTGCTCAAAAATTAAATTTAATAAAACTTCAGATTGATACGTAATTTAATATTACTAAAACCCAGAGTTGCAATTATTTGGGCTCAAGAGAGAGAAAATACTTGGGTGTTTGTGGTTATTCCACATCAGTATCTTTTTATGTTTAAAAAAACTGTATAATGTACACCGACGTTTCCAAGGATTAGAGAAATCTTATTAATGACAAAGTAAACAAATTTTGAAGGAATTTACCAGTTGTAAAATTGTTGAAGAAATGATAAAATCTACTAACCCGAAAGAACATTCACTATTTCTAATCGGAACTCAGCATAATTTGGAAACAAATGTATCAAAGTATACTCAAAGACGAAATGTATGACGAAAACGAAAATGTATTTCACCGGGTCAATATTTTGAGGAAACACTGTGTTACAAGATGCAAAACTACGGAGCAATATATTCTTAGGGATATATTTGGGACAATCAGGGGGAGATCCCCCCCCAAGATATTGAAGAGTTATATTTTCGTGAATCGACGCCACTACATTTCATGTTTCTATGGAAATGCAGTTTTTTCTTCTTTTCTCAGTACTTTTTTTTTTTAACACTTGGTGGGTCCGGAGCGCTTTACCTAAAATTTTCTTACTCAAAACATTATATCCGAACATTTTTACAAAAGAACAATTTTAGGCAAAATTAAAGGTCCCTACTGCTATTATTTATTATTGGAAACATACTCATCTGCGTCCTCCGTCCCACAGTGGCTTAATTTCATCAAAATCCTAGTGGAGCCAATATTTTCCAGATCAAGTGAAAATGATAGTAAAACTCTCTGTTTCTTTCTAGTTAGACCTCAACGTTGCTAGATCAATTAGACTTTGCAATTATCAAGTTTTTTCACAAAAATATGCGTTCTTTGAACTTTTCTAATGGCTGTAAAAACTTTTTTCTATAGATAAATATTTACTTCACTTTGATTTTAAAGTCCTTGCCAATAGAAATTCTTATTATATTATATTATTTATTTCTTTATCTTTCATGTTTTAGAATTGATAATCGTCAACTATAAGTGTTAATTGAAATAGCTTTTGTAATCCATGGTTCTGGTTTGATTGAAAGCTTAATTTTGTTAGTGCGAAACAAGTTCTAATTATAGCTAAATTGAGCATTCTCGTTGCTTTGTTGATTATAAATTGGTGTTTTAAAATGTATGCTTTTTTAATTTTCCAAATTAATTGAAAAATCATGCGGCATAAACAAACTTAAAAACAAAAATTAGTTTTTCCAAAAATAAAACACGAAAAATTGATATAAAAATGGTTAACTAACTTAAGGGCTTAATCCCTTCAGGGAATACTTTGATTCAAAATTTAAGCATAATACTAGGTGATATTTTGTGTAAGCAAAGTTCATATTATTAGACTGTGTGGTTGGTATACAATTTTCTAGCTATTCTTACTGATCCCCTCCTAAAGTCATTTATGGAGTCCACTATATTACTAATTTAAGTTATTTCAAATAGTTTTTTATGAGAAATATTTAAATTTATAGACTAATGTCTATTTGTCTGTGAGTGTGTGTGTGTGTGTGTGTGTGTGTGTGTGTGTGTGTGTGTGTGTGTGTGTGTGTGTGTGTGTGTGTGTGTGTGTGTGTGTGTGTGTGTGTGTGTGTGTGTGTGTGTGTGTGTGTGTGTGTGTGTGTGTGTGTGTGTGTGTGTGTGTGTGTGTGTGTGTGTGTGTGTGTGTGTGTGTGTGTGTGTGTGTGTGTGTGTGTGTGTGTGTGTGTGTGTGTGTGTGTGTGTGTGTGTGTGTGTGTGTGTGTGTGTGTGTGTGTGTGTGTGTGTGTGTGTGTGTGTGTGTGTGTGTGTGTGTGTGTGTGTGTGTGTGTGTGTGTGTGTGTGTGTGTGTGTGTGTGTGTGTGTGTGTGTGTGTGTGTGTGTGTGTGTGTGTGTGTGTGTGTGTGTGTGTGTGTGTGTGTGTGTGTGTGTGTGTGTGTGTGTGTGTGTGTGTGTGTGTGTGTGTGTGTGTGTGTGTGTGTGTGTGTGTGTGTGTGTGTGTGTGTGTGTGTGTGTGTGTGTGTGTGTGTGTGTGTGTGTGTGTGTGTGTGTGTGTGTGTGTGTGTGTGTGTGTGTGTGTGTGTGTGTGTGTGTGTGTGTGTGTGTGTGTGTGTGTGTGTGTGTGTGTGTGTGTGTGTGTGTGTGTGTGTGTGTGTGTGTGTGTGTGTGTGTGTGTGTGTGTGTGTGTGTGTGTGTGTGTGTGTGTGTGTGTGTGTGTGTGTGTGTGTGTGTGTGTGTGTGTGTGTGTGTGTGTGTGTGTGTGTGTGTGTGTGTGTGTGTGTGTGTGTGTGTGTGTGTGTGTGTGTGTGTGTGTGTGTGTGTGTGTGTGTGTGTGTGTGTGTGTGTGTGTGTGTGTGTGTGTGTGTGTGTGTGTGTGTGTGTGTGTGTGTGTGTGTGTGTGTGTGTGTGTGTGTGTGTGTGTGTGTGTGTGTGTGTGTGTGTGTGTGTGTGTGTGTGTGTGTGTGTGTGTGTGTGTGTGTGTGTGTGTGTGTGTGTGTGTGTGTGTGTGTGTGTGTGTGTGTGTGTGTGTGTGTGTGTGTGTGTGTGTGTGTGTGTGTGTGTGTGTGTGTGTGTGTGTGTGTGTGTGTGTGTGTGTGTGTGTGTGTGTGTGTGTGTGTGTGTGTGTGTGTGTGTGTGTGTGTGTGTGTGTGTGTGTGTGTGTGTGTGTGTGTGTGTGTGTGTGTGTGTGTGTGTGTGTGTGTGTGTGTGTGTGTGTGTGTGTGTGTGTGTGTGTGTGTGTGTGTGTGTGTGTGTGTGTGTGTGTGTGTGTGTGTGTGTGTGTGTGTGTGTGTGTGTGTGTGTGTGTGTGTGTGTGTGTGTGTGTGTGTGTGTGTGTGTGTGTGTGTGTGTGTGTGTGTGTGTGTGTGTGTGTGTGTGTGTGTGTGTGTGTGTGTGTGTGTGTGTGTGTGTGTGTGTGTGTGTGTGTGTGTGTGTGTGTGTGTGTGTGTGTGTGTGTGTGTGTGTGTGTGTGTGTGTGTGTGTGTGTGTGTGTGTGTGTGTGTGTGTGTGTGTGTGTGTGTGTGTGTGTGTGTGTGTGTGTGTGTGTGTGTGTGTGTGTGTGTGTGTGTGTGTGTGTGTGTGTGTGTGTGTGTGTGTGTGTGTGTGTGTGTGTGTGTGTGTGTGTGTGTGTGTGTGTGTGTGTGTGTGTGTGTGTGTGTGTGTGTGTGTGTGTGTGTGTGTGTGTGTGTGTGTGTGTGTGTGTGTGTGTGTGTGTGTGTGTGTGTGTGGTGTGTGTGTGTGTGTGTGTGTGTGTGTGTGTGTGTGTGTGTGTGTGGTGTGTGTGTGTGTGTGTGTGTGTGTGTGTGTGTGGGTGTGTGTGTGTGTGTGTGTGTGTGTGTGTGTGTGTGTGTGTGTGTGTGTGTGTGTGTGTGTGTGTGTGTGTGTGTGTGTGTGTGTGTGTGTGTGTGTGTGTGTGTGTGTGTGTGTGTGTGTGTGTGTGTGTGTGTGTGTGTGTGTGTGTGTGTGTGTGTGTGTGTGTGTGTGTGTGTGTGTGTGTGTGTGTGTGTGTGTGTGTGTGTGTGTGTGTGTGTGTGTGTGTGTGTGTGTGTGTGTGTGTGTGTGTGTGTGTGTGTGTGTGTGTGTGTGTGTGTGTGTGTGTGTGTGTGTGTGTGTGTGTGTGTGTGTGTGTGTGTGTGTGTGTGTGTGTGTGTGTGTGTGTGTGTGTGTGTGTGTGTGTGTGTGTGTGTGTGTGTGTGTGTGTGTGTGTGTGTGTGTGTGTGTGTGTGTGTGTGTGTGTGTGTGTGTGTGTGTGTGTGTGTGTGTGTGTGTGTGTGTGTGTGTGTGTGTGTGTGTGTGTGTGTGTGTGTGTGTGTGTGTGTGTGTGTGTGTGTGTGTGTGTGTGTGTGTGTGTGTGTGTGTGTGTGTGTGTGTGTGTGTGTGTGTGTGTGTGTGTGTGTGTGTGTGTGTGTGTGTGTGTGTGTGTGTGTGTGTGTGTGTGTGTGTGTGTGTGTGTGTGTGTGTGTGTGTGTGTGTGTGTGTGTGTGTGTGTGTGTGTGTGTGTGTGTGTGTGTGTGTGTGTGTGTGTGTGTGTGTGTGTGTGTGTGTGTGTGTGTGTGTGTGTGTGTGTGTGTGTGTGTGTGTGTGTGTGTGTGTGTGTGTGTGTGTGTGTGTGTGTGTGTGTGTGTGTGTGTGTGTGTGTGTGTGTGTGTGTGTGTGTGTGTGTGTGTGTGTGTGTGTGTGTGTGTGTGTGTGTGTGTGTGTGTGTGTGTGTGTGTGTGTGTGTGTGTGTGTGTGTGTGTGTGTGTGTGTGTGTGTGTGTGTGTGTGTGTGTGTGTGTGTGTGTGTGTGTGTGTGTGTGTGTGTGTGTGTGTGTGTGTGTGTGTGTGTGTGTGTGTGTGTGTGTGTGTGTGTGTGTGTGTGTGTGTGTGTGTGTGTGTGTGTGTGTGTGTGTGTGTGTGTGTGTGTGTGTGTGTGTGTGTGTGTGTGTGTGTGTGTGTGTGTGTGTGTGTGTGTGTTGTGTGTGTGTGTGTGTGTGTGTGTGTGTGTGTGTGTGTGTGTGTGTGTGTGTGTGTGTGTGTGTGTGTGTGTGTGTGTGTGTGTGTGTGTGTGTGTGTGTGTGTGTGTGTGTGTGTGTGTGTGTGTGTGTGTGTGTGTGTGTGTGTGTGTGTGTGTGTGTGTGTGTGTGTGTGTGTGTGTGTGTGTGTGTGTGTGTGTGTGTGTGTGTGTGTGTGTGTGTGTGTGTGTGTGTGTGTGTGTGTGTGTGTGTGTGTGTGTGTGTGTGTGTGTGTGTGTGTGTGTGTGTGTGTGTGTGTGTGTGGTGTGTGTGTGTGTGTGTGTGTGTGTGTGTGTGTGTGTGTGTGTGTGTGTGTGTGTGTGTGTGTGTGTGTGTGTGTGTGTGTGTGTGTGTGTGTGTGTGTGTGTGTGTGTGTGTGTGTGTGTGTGTGTGTGTGTGTGTGTGTGTGTGTGTGTGTGTGTGTGTGTGTGTGTGTGTGTGTGTGTGTGTGTGTGTGTGTGTGTGTGTGTGTGTGTGTGTGTGTGTGTGTGTGTGTGTGTGTGTGTGTGTGTCGATATTTTTACTTTTTGTGTTTTCTTCAGTTTTTTCATTCGGCCTTTTTTTTTGGGGGGGGGGGGGTCCGATAGAGCAGTACAAAAATCAAGCAATAACACAAATACACATACACACATATATATATATATATATATATATATATATATATATATATATATATATATATATATATATATATATATATATATATATATATATATATATATATATAAATATATATATATATATATATATATATATATATATATATATATATTTATATATATATATATATATATATATATATATATATATATATATATATATATATATATATATATATATATATATATATATGTATTTACAAAATATAGTAAATATACGATATTTGTTGCAATAAAACACTTCTACAAGTGAGTGTCTTGTAAAAGTCTAATGTCTTGTCTATGTGTTGCTGTGTGTGGAAAAAAAATCATTTGTTGCTGTGGAAAATGTCGTCTTACACACTTACGTATGACATAATTTATTATGAGTTTGAATTTTGAGACGTTTCCGTGAAAATATCTTTAAATCAAAGATCAAATTATCAGATTTATGCTTTTTCCTCATTAGATTTAGGGGTTCAAGTCATTGTCAAAGACACAATTACTAGATTTTTTTTACTATGCTTTAAATTGGTTATCTCAAAATTTTGATAGGACGACTTTTGGTTAATTAATTGGGCACTAGAACTTATGACTTCCGATCAAATAAGTCCTTTCCCGATATTCTATGATCACTGGTTCAATTTTGATCACCCCTGGGAAAACACAACAACAAATTAACACACACACAAAATCCAAGATTTTTGTAGAATTGCCTTGCAAAAATGTGTCATAAAATTAACTTAATTAATTGAAACATACTTTCTAAAACGGAACCATATGTCCATCAACTCTCTTTTTCCCTTTGGAACTCCCAAGCTATTTTCAAAAATATCCTAGTAAATCAGTCTAATGGAAATAATCATTGCAATGTCTGCCCAAATTCACTTTCTCGAAGAAAAAAATTATATAGATAACTGTACGAATTAAAAAAAAAAATCAGTGTAATAGATACGAATAAAAGAAGACAGAATGAGGTGAAGGAAGAAAGCAACAGACAAATTACTTTTCTGTATATAAGCAATAATTTTGAGTTATTCCGCTTGTTCGTCTTTTGTAATTCATGTGCGTAAGCTAAAAATTTTATTTTTGGAACGTACGTTAGGAGTGACTGTTAGTTTCAGGTATCAGTAGCGTTATAATTCTGAAAAAATCTTATTTTAAGATTTGGACAAGACAGCCATAAAACTTTTCAGTAAATAGGGGTAACACCAAAATAAATTTTTTGTTATAAAAAGTATTATTGGGTTATTCCCCCATCCCCCAGAAAAAAACCCGTGGAAAATTCCCCCCTCCCCTCCCATAGAGAAAATAGAGGAATAGAAAAGGATGTAGTCCTTATAAAAAAAACAACAACAAAATAATGTAAAAAAAAGTTAGTGCCCAATTTTTGTTAAAACTATATAGCAAAAAATGTTATCCCCCAGGGGCATATAAGGTTCGAATGAAAAGGTTGGTTATATTAACTTTACAGATCGTTCATTTGGTTGAAATTGGAATCTTTAATACCTTTTTAAGAATCAAAAGTGATGGATTTCATTCAGACCTTCCCCGACTACCCTTCTTTGCTCCTAACACAATAACGGCTTAGATTATTAAGTTAGGCCTTTCAGAGTAAGCTGTGGCAGATCTTGAACTCGTCTGAAGCCACTATGTGTATACTTTTAATACAAATTCTACGGTTAATAAGTCACTAGAACCTGGGGGTCAGGATTCTAAGCTATGCTCTAGGGGATTTAGAATTCTTATGGAAGAGATGGTTGTATAAACTTTAAAATTGGCTCATTTGGTTTAATTTAAAGTTTTTGTTCCCTTTTAAGAGTCAAAAGCGATTGAGTTCAACAAGCCCCCCTCCCAGTAACCCGTCTTTCACCTCGCGCAAATATCACAATAACAGCTTACATTATAAAGATAAACCTTTCAGGGTAATTTGTGGCAGACCTAGCCAGAAGACACTATGCGTGTACTTTTAATGCCACATCTACAATTATAGTAACTAATGACGTTAAGGGTTGAAACGTTTAGTGGGAGTTACAATTAAAGGAACGACACGATACACATGAAAGTATTAAAAGGTAATTATAAGCAATATCATAGGCAGCGCAGCTCTATCTATATCATTTATATTTTAAAGGAGCTAATTTGATTGGAAATTCGAAGTTGTAGTACCCTTTTTAATACTCGAAAGTGTTTGGAGTGTAATCAGCCCTCCTCTTTAGCTCATAATTATCCATGTATTTTTAATCAAAATTTTAACAAAGCCATTTTGTTTAGCATAGTTTAACGATCTTGTATATATATATTTAGGGCTATTGTGCAGGGTAACCCCCCACTGTTTTGCGATTTGCTCTTTATGCTTAAAAACCAAATGTAACTTTAAGGTTAAATGAAAATGGCGAGTTCAAGATCCACCATAGCTTATCCTGAAAGACATAACTTTACAATTTAAGTTGTTATTGTATTGTGATATTTGTGTTTGGTGAAAAGAGGGGTAGTTGGGGGAAGTGTAATTGAAATCCATTATTTTCGACTCATAAAAAGGAACTAGAAGTTCTAATTTCAACCTAATGAGTCACTTCTAAAGTTTATATAACCTTCCCTTCCCTTCGAACCCTAAATTCCCAAGGGGCGTAAAAGGCACCACTCACCTCCAGACTCTAGTGGTTCGCGCGGACCCCTGTCCACACATTGAATAGGTTTCTTCCTTTGAGCCCGCACTATGTTGCAATTTTCTGAATTGAAAGGAAAAAGTATGCAAATTGATAATGTTTAAACCAAGTAAATTGGAACATCTCTTAAATAAACACATTTTGTCTTTCTTAGTCTTGTATTAAAGCAAATGATGGGGTATCAATGACCAGTCGCCATAATTAAATTAAATTGCCTAAACTGATTGAATTCCTGATGCATTTTGTTTTTGAAAATACTCCGTAATTATCAAATACTGATTTTTAAATTGAACTAGGAATCGAATCAAATTGCTGAAATTTAAATTAAGTCACAAAGGCTAGTCTTAAAAAGTGAAATGCCCTTTGTCACCACACATTTCATCAAGTCAATTGCGTTGGCAACATATCAGACTAAGAATTCCTTCACTACCGCTAAGCTTCTTGGAATATTTTAATAGGGGGGCCTTTGGCTACAGCAATTGATCGACCATTCAGCTACATTAAAATTATTTTTGGGCCTGATTACTGAATATTTATGTTATTTTCTGTGGATGTAGTTTTAGTAGTATGTCATTAAAGTTGCCCATGAATTGCTGTTCATTGAATATGTTTTCGCATCATATGATTTTTTGGCCCGTATTTACTTGATTGAACATTGAATTTCTTATTGGTTTCGAACCTTGTTAAAAAAAACTACGAAGATTTACTAGGATTTATTTTTATATACCCAAGTCAACCTTAGCAATTTTCATAGCTCTGGCCTCTCCTCATATCAAGTTAATCTTTCGCCTTTTACTAAAGGTTACCGTGGGTAGGGACACTTGATGAGTCTTAACAAATTTTTGAATGCCGAAAGGCAGACTAGTCTACACTATTGTTGTATGTTTTAAAGTTTCAAGATTACTTATCTAAATATTATTTATATATTATCTTACTTATCAAGATATTAGGGTTGTCAGACAAGTAACCCTAGAAAATGCAAGATAATTGAAGTCATTTATGAACAAAAATCCAATCTTTTCAAAAATATAAAACAAATTGTGAACTTATGGGCAAATAGTAAAAAGGAACAGTAATTGTGAAATATGGCACAACTTCCAGGGGTGTCTAAATAAGCTATGTTTATAGCGAAGTAGACGTGATTAGTGTTGTTAGTCGCCTAGTTGCCTACAGCCCTTCAGTTGACAAGTGGCTGGCTAGATGTTTGTTGTTATCTTTTGCAGATTACATCCAGGGAAGCTACTTTTCAGCGGGTAAGGGATGCTCGAAGGCACTCTTGGTTTGGTGCAATAGTGTGCCAAGTGCTAGGCGCTCTTGAGTCCCGAATCTCCTAGGGCCCTCATTCCTCCCTCGTCTAGGAACCGTATTTCCATTCCAGTTTAGGATATTCCTCTAAAATGAGGAGTTTTAAGATCTTACAGGGGCAAATCCTTTCATTTAGGGATTCCATTGGTTTCTAGATACAATACTCAGTCTGGCGAGAGAACACGATTCAAGAAACGATTCTCTGTGTGAAGGGAAAAGAAAATCAATAGGCGATTCTCCATGTGAAGGGAGACCAAGAAACGGGTCTGTGAGGAAGGAGAAGCCTGGATCCTAAATGCAAATATAACACAAAATCCCTGTGATTTACCACCTCAAAGTTTTATCTTCGTTGATACATTCGGGGAATCTGAAGTATGGCATTCTAACAGCTAAACTAATGATTCCTCGGTCTGAAATGACTGAAATACATTCTACAACATATTTTGGCACAAGGAATTGGTGTGATTAGGACTGGCCCTTTTTTCTTTTGCAGGCCTTCCTCCAGAACCGTCAAAATTTTTACACAAGTCTATTTTGCCTCCAGAGGGAGAAGACTTTGTGATGGGCCAATGGGCCTGTACGAAATTGGAACGGAAATGATTCTTGTATTTATTTCTTAAGCCATTAGATGATGTAAAAGCGATTCAAGTCCCAGCCACATTTAGTCCTCTTTTGTTTCGTCTTAAAAAGTAACTATTTCTGGATTTACTATCCTTAGAGCATAGCCACGTAATTTATTTAGGCTAAAAAGTAAAAGGCAAAGCATTGCTCAAGAAATCTGAACAAAACTAACTGAAATCCATACACACTATTACTGCATAAAGTAATTGATCTTCTGCCCTTGAAAAATCAAAAGATACCACCAAATTGGAATGCAACTTTCCTCGTACTACTTTGTTTCTACTAAGTCCTTGTAGCTCGACTCCATCTTAAAGGACTTTTTTTTCTCATTTCTTTTGCTTTTTTACAGCGGCGTAATTTCTTGATTGGAAAATTTTTCGTTTACTATTAAAATTTTGAGATAAACTTTGATATCATGGGAAATATTTCGTACTGTTTACAAAAATCTAAAGACAAAGTGATAAGTTAATTGAATATTATTTGGGAATTGCAGCCGAAATAAATTTTGTGACAAACTTTGTTACTTGTATTCTTATAATTGCTTTGACAATCCTTGTAGAATTATCGCTTCTCGGCCTTTAGCTAAGATCAAAGTGTAGTATCTATTCTTATCAGCTTAATATCTGATACGGCCCCTACATGGGGTCCTGAATATTAAACTGATTTTTGGAAACCGGAGGGATGTCGGGGCTTGCTCCACTCCCTTCGCGCGTTGGCCCGGTATTGCGGTACCTCCTGGATTGGCGCACCCCTTTCGAGAGGAAACCAAAGTCCATGAACCTTAATCAATAATGTGCATAACATGTTATTCAAAGTGAAGAGAGACCCTGCCATTTGTTACTTAGTCCTTTAATATACTGGAAATCATTTTTTTTCCATATGAAAAAAAGAAGAAACACTGTATAAAATTTACAAAAATGAATGGTGAAAAAGCCAATGGGTGGACGCCATAATTAATTTAAAGTGCCCAAGCTGAATCAAAGTCCCCATGCATCTTTATCGAAAATAGTTCGTAATTATAAACTGCTGAAATTTAAATTGAACCAATATTCGATAAAATGGCTGAAGCGACTGTTTTTGGCCTCAGGCGGCTTGGCTCTGCGGTGAGTTGTTGATAGTAGTAATGACTAGAGCCCCCCTATGATTGTTAGAGAGAAAATAATTGGCAAAGTCAGTAGAACGGTCACTGGGTTCTCAGAAATTAAAGTTTCGACTTTTCAGTCAAATTGATAAGAGAGTGAGAAACCCCTGATTTTCTTTTCTCAAAAAGGTAAACTTGCATTTAAGCGATCTAGAGGCGTGCATATGAAAATGAAATGGGGCATTCCTATTTTCAAAAATAATTCAGAGACTTGATTCACTGCTGTGAAAAAAGTATTGTAAAGCTACATCTGTTTAATAAATTAAAGTTTCTGAGTGGCATTCAAAGCAACCGGATTTATGTCGAAAGACACTAGTAAAATGTTTGATTTTGAACAATTCATACTTACCTGGCTGGGGAAGTGCCTTGATCATAAAGGAAGCGCTCCCAGGGTAGCGTTCCCTCATCAACACCCCTCTTTTTACGCTTAAGTGTTTTAATGTTTTTAAAAGTAGAGTTGAGAGAAAGAGTTCAAGCTTTAGCGCAAAGAGCGGGGCGTTGAGAGTTAGGCCTTTCCATTGCACTCCGGACTGGCTGACCCCTGTGATTTCCCAAAATTGGGGTAACTCGACAGTGTAATTTTTAATAGTAGCGGACTGCGTTCGTGCAGATAAGCAGACATGTTTGAAATATTACGGAGAGAGTTAAGCGTATACTTTATAGAAAATTCACTATAATGAAATTTAATTGTCTAAACTGATTGAATTCCTGATTCATTTATTTTTGAAAATACTCCGTAATTATCGAAAATAATTGGTTTTTAAATTGAACTGGGAATCGAATCATATTGCTGAAATTTAAATTAAGTCACAAAGGCTTGTCTTAAAAAGTGAAATGCCCTTGGTCACCACACATTTCATCAAGTCAATTGCATTGGCAACATATCAAAATAAGAATTCCTTTACTACTGCTAAGCTTCTTGGGATATTTTAATAGGGGGCCTTTGGCTACAGCAATTGATCGACCATTTAGTTACATTACAATTATTTTTGGGCCTGATTACTGAATATTTATGTTTCTTTCTTGATTAAGGTTGTCAGACAAGTAGCCCTGGAAAATCCAGGATAATTGAAGTCATTTATGAACTAAAATCCAATCTTTTCAAAAATATAAAACCAATTGTGAAGTTATGGGCAGATAGCAACAAGAGACAGTAATTTTGAAGTATGGCACACCTTCCAAGGGTGTCTAAATAGGCTATGTTTATAGTGAAGTAGACATGATTAGTGTTGTTAGTCGCCTAGTTGCCTCTAGCTCTTCAGTTGCCAAGTGGCTGGCTAAATGTTTGGTGTTATCTTTTGCAGATTCTATCCAGGGAAGCTACTTTTAAGCGGGTAAGGGATGCTCGAAGGCACTCTTGGTTTGGTGCAATAGCTTGCCAAGTCCTAGCTGCTCTTGAGTCTATATTCTCTTAGGGCCCTCGTCTAGGAACCACATTTCCATTCCAGTTTAGGGGGCTTCTCTAAAATGAGGAGTTTTGAGATCTTACTGGGGAAAATCCTTTCATTTGGGGATTCCATTGGTTTTTAGACACAATACTCTGTCTGGCGGGAGAACACGATTCAAGAGACAATTCTGTGTGTGAAGGGAAAAGAGAATCAACAGGTGACTGTCCATGTGAAGGGAGACCAAGAAACCGGTCTGTGAGGATGGAAAAGCCTGGAGCCTAAATGCAAATATAACACAAAATCCCTGTGGTTTACCACCTCAAAGTTTTCTCTTTGTTGATACATTCGGGGAGTCTGAAGTATCGCATTCTAACAGCTTAACTAATGATTCCTTGGTCTCTCTGTCTCTCTCTTTCTTTCTCTCTCTCTCTCTCTCTCTCTCTCTCTCTCTCTCTCTCATATATATATATATATATATATATATATATATATATATATATATATATATATATATATATACCTTCAAACGTTCAATGGCTTCTTCAGATGTTCTTATTTCAATTCTTATATTTTTGGTGATTTTCAAATACCATTTTCTACAAAAGTGGTTGGCATTTCGTTCATGGTTGTTTTTGCTGAGATAAAGAGTCGATGAATTTTATTTTTTTTTTTTTTTAATGTGTCTTTTTGTAAGCCTTTTTTATTTTGTCAAACAGTTCGTTGTAAGGGAGTGACCCGGCTCGGTAGTAACCAAAACTCTAAGAAAAGGAGTTTTAATACCAATAAATGTATTAAAAGAATTGCCTCTTTATGCTGATTTTAAATACATAAATTTTATAGACTTTAGTCCAACCCATCAAAAGTTGAGCGTGAGAAAACTTACTTTATTTTCAAGAAAGGGCGTAACACTCATTAAAAGTCAGAGGATCTTAACAAAAATCAGACCATTACTTTCAGCGTATCAGAGAACCGTACTGTAGAGGTTTCAAGCTTCTATCTTTACAAATTTTGTGATTTTGCCAGAAGAAAAATCACGAATGCTTTTTTTTTCAGGGTTGATCGTATCGACCCTATCTTCCCTCATGATAAATCCATCCATATCTAAACAACAGTCAAACTTGTAACTTGCAGCCCTTCCCCTGGGGATGGTGAGGGATTAAGTCGTGACGAAAGACTTAATTATAGGGTTTTTCGACTATGCTGAACAAAATGGTTATCTCAGAATTTTGATTCGGTGACTTTATGAAAATTAGCGTCGGAGGGGGCCTAGGTGCCCTCCGTTTTTGGTCACATAAAAAGCGCACTAGAACTTTTGATTTCCGTTAGATTGAGTCCTCTCGCGAAATTGTAGGACGACTGGGTCAATACAATCATCCCTGGGGAAAAAAACAACAAATTTTCAAATAAACGCGCATCCGTGATCTATCTTTAGGCCAAAAATACAAAATTCCACATTTGTGTAGATAGAAACTTGAAAATTTTACAGTTGGGTTTGCTGATACGCTGAATCTGATAGTGTGATTTTTTTCAAGATTGTATGACTTTTACGGGGTGTTTCTCTCTTTTTGTAAAATAAGGCAAATTTCATCAGGCTTATAACTTTTAATGGGAAAGACTAATCTTGATGCAACTTATATATTTAAAATCAGCATTAATATGTGATTCTTTTGATGTAACTATAGGTATCAAAATTCCGTTTTTTAGAGTTTGGGCTGCTATTGAGCCGGGTCGCTACTTACTACAGTTCGTTACCACGAACTGTTTAATATAGCTTTACTGTAAACAAGAATTTGGATACTGCCCCTTCCCAAACTGTAAAAGCCTAAAGCCTCCTGCGTCATAGGTGTTTTACTGCAAACAAATTGTATTACAAATATTTACTATTCCAGTTATTTATGCATTGAAAATGAAAATAGAGTTACGATAAAAATTAAATATTGAACTGATGATCTTTCAACAATTAATAGCATTATGTATTAAATATTCTGTTGGATTTGATTTGTACTTTCCAGGACTATTCAAGACACATGTAGTTTTCAGTAAAGTGGCAGTTACGCAGGTTTTTGACTTTTACAGTGAGAAAATGAGGCAAAACCTCAACTCTTGTATTTTTTTGTAAAATGAGGCAAAACCCAAACTCTTGTATTTACCCAAATATCTATTGATATTTTTTTTGTTTCATGCTTGACTTGCATATTCAATATAATTTCACTTGTTTTAAGATTTATTTACTTATTTATATTAGTACCTTTGGTATGGTTGTTTGGTATGATTTTTTGTTTAATTACTGTTCGTTTAGGGTTTCATGTATACTTTAAAAGCAAAATATTTTTGTTCGTGTATATTTTGTCGTAACATTAATGGATGCGTGATTTTTTTTTTACTTAACTTTCGACTTCCTACTATATAGAAGTTACCAGTGATAACTGGAATTAGTATTCAAAATATAATTTGTACAACCCCAAGTTTTACCTTGGCTTCAAAACCAGAAATCGATATGTTTCTAGATTTAGCATTACTAAGTGCTATAGTTTGGAAACTATGCTCCTTCGCAGCATAGTTTCCAGTTTAGACAGCTTGCGGAAAAACTAAAGCTTTGCCAACAATACCTCCAGAGTCTAAGTGGCCCGACACAGTCCCAAAGCAAGGGTTGTAAGTTACGACGTGGGGCATATATAGTTTTTCATGGAAACAATGATGTATAAACTTTGAAAGAAGCTCATTTGAATGCAAATTGAACGTTGTCTTTCCCTTTTAACAGTTAAAATTGATCGGAGGGTAATCAGACCTCCTCTCTTAAACCTCTTTCACTCAGATGGACCCGGTCAAAATTTGAGATAGCTATTTGTTCAAAATAGTGCAATGGCAAAACACCAATGCCTCTGTGGTTGCCAACCCTCCATCTTCTTGGGCAAGGGCTATAAATTCACCTAGTTATATAATATTAATGTTTAAGGTTTTTAAGGAAAAGGCGGTTGTGTTAAATGTGCAGGAAGCTCGTCTGATTGGAAATTCAAAGTTGAGTTCCATTTTAGGAGTTTAAGCGTATCGAAGGGTAACCAATCTCCTCCCCTTCCGCCCTTTTATAAGCAAATGCATCCAATCAAAAATTTTAGATCGTCATTGTTTTCAAATTGGTCCGAAAGTCAGATAACTATAAATCAGGGGTTAACAAACCCTCAAAGCTTCCTCAAGGCTGGCACTTATGCAGTTTTCCCATTGCTAAAGTTAGAGCTTCTTTATCAGATTCAACGTTATAGAGTTTCTTATAGTAAAAGCCATAAGATTTCAACGGGCTTTTTCTGGAGACACTTCATACGGGAGGTCGAATAACCTTTGGAAGGGTTTCATTTTAAGTCAAAAGCTCTAATACCCTTTTTAAGAGTCAGAAGGGATCAGAGGGCAACTAGCCCCCCATGCTTTCTTTTCCCAAAATGCATCAGATCAAAATTTTGAGACAGCCATTTTGTTCAAAACAGTTCAAAGAACAGTTAACAGAAATTCAGGGTTGAGACAAATCCGCAAAGACAGGGGGCAAGTGTTGTAAGTTATGACCCCGGAAACATCTAAAGTTCTTCTGGAAGGTGTAATTATATAAACTTAAAACATGGTTCATTTGATTGGAAATTCAAAGCTGCAGTTCCCTTTTTAAGAATCAAGAGTGATTAGAGGGTAACTAGACTCCTCCCTTTCACGTCCTCTATTCGCAAATGCATCCGGTCAAAATTTTGAGAAATTCGTTTTGTTTAAATACTCCTAAGATCAGATTACAAAAAATTCGGGGTCAGCACCCCCCCCCCAGCACGGAGGCAAGTGTTATAAATTATGGCCCGGGGACATATAAAGCTCTTATGGAAGGGGTGGTCGTCAAATTTGGGGTCGAGCACGGTTGCAAGTGTTGTAAGTTATACCCTGGAGGCATATAAAGTTTTTATGGAAGGGGTGGTCGGATATTCTTCAGAAGAGGCTCATTTGCCTGGAAATTGAAAGTTCGAATCCTCTTTTTAAGACTCAAAAGTGATCGGAGGGCAAATTACCAAATACCCCTCCTGATGCCCCCCTCTACTCCAAATGTATCGATCGAAATTTTGTATTGTCATTTTGTTCAAAACAGTCCATGTATCTTACAGAAATGCCTCTGGGATTAAAAAAATCCCCTAAGGCCTGGGTGCTAGGGTTGCAGGTTCTGCCCAGGGGCATATAAGGTTCTTAAGCAAGGGTTGATCGTATAACGTTTTGGAGGAGGCTCAGTTGATTGAAAACTGATGGTTCCAGTTCCATTTTTAAGACTCAAAAGTGATCAACAAGCAAATATATCCGTTACGCCTATTTTCCCCAGATACATCTGATCAAAACTTTAAGAAAGGTATTTTGATTAACTACTACTACTACTACTACTAATAACTCACTGCAGCACCAAGCCGCCTGAGGCCAACACAGCTACGCACGCTCCTCCTCCAACCTAATCTATTTAAAGCCTCCCTCTTTACACCCTCCCAGGAAGTTCCCATTTCCTTTAAATCCTTATTTATGACATCCTTCCAACCCAGACAAGGACGACCTGCTTTCCGTGTAGCCCCAGACGGTTGGCCAAAAAGGACAATCTTCGGTAATCTGTCATCCTTCATCCGTAGAACGTGGCCTAGCCATCTCAACCTTTCTTTCATTATAGCCCCAGAAAGCGGGATTGAACCACACTTTTCGTACAACCTACTGTTTGAAATACGGTCAGTCAGCCGGGTACCCAGAACAATCCGTAGGCAATTTCTCTGGAAAACATCTAGTAAATTTTCATCTGCTTTTCGGAGTGTCCATGCTTCAGAGCCATATTTGACCACTGTCATCACTGTAGCTTCCAATATTCTAATCTTGGTTTGTAGGCTTATCTTTCTATTCTTCCAAACTTTTTTTAACTGTGAAAAAACACCCTGAGCTTTAGCTATTCTACTTTTAACATCTTCACTGCTCCCACCATCTTTACTAATAATACTACCAAGGTAACTGAAGCTCCCAACCTGATCAATCTTTTCGTTACCTAAGGTCACCTGTTCATCTTCACTTATTCCTAACCTTAGTGACTTAGTCTTCTTAACATTAATTTTCAAGCCTATTTTAGCACCCTGAACTCGTAAAACCTCTAAAAATTCATTCATTTTGCTCACACTTTCATCTAATATGCTTAAATCATCAGCATAATCTAAGTCCAGGAGCGTTCTTCCTCCCCATTTAATTCCATGGTCTCCAATTGCCTTTCCTGTGCTCCTTAAGACGAAGGCCATCAAAATGATCCATATAAAGGGGGATAGAACACAACCCTGCTTAACTCCTGATTTAATACAAAACCAGTTGCTAACCTCATTTCCTACCTTAACCGCAGCAGTATTATTCTCGTACATAGCGCAAATCACTTTAATGTATTTTTCTGGTATACCATATAACGATAAGACCTTTGTTAACGCTGTTCTATCAACAGCTGTTCCATGCTTCAGAGCCATATTTGACCACTGTCATCACTGTAGCTTCCAATATTCTAATCTTGGTTTGTAGGCTTATCTTTCTATTCTTCCAAACTTTTTTTAACTGTGAAAAAACACCCTGAGCTTTAGCTATTCTACTTTTAACATCTTCACTGCTCCCACCATCTTTACTAATAATACTACCAAGGTAACTGAAGCTCCCAACCTGATCAATCTTTTCGTTACCTAAGGTCACCTGTTCATCTTCACTTATTCCTAACCTTAGTGACTTAGTCTTCTTAACATTAATTTTCAAGCCTATTTTAGCACCCTGAACTCGTAAAACCTCTAAAAATTCATTCATTTTGCTCACACTTTCATCTAATATGCTTAAATCATCAGCATAATCTAAGTCCAGGAGCGTTCTTCCTCCCCATTTAATTCCATGGTCTCCAATTGCCTTTCCTGTGCTCCTTAAGACGAAGGCCATCAAAATGATCCATATAAAGGGGGATAGAACACAACCCTGCTTAACTCCTGATTTAATACAAAACCAGTTGCTAACCTCATTTCCTACCTTAACCGCAGCAGTATTATTCTCGTACATAGCGCAAATCACTTTAATGTATTTTTCTGGTATACCATATAACGATAAGACCTTTGTTAACGCTGTTCTATCAACAGAATCGAAAGCTTGCTCATAATCGATAAAACTAAGGACCAAAGGTGTTTGACAACGAAGGGACTTCTCAATTATTAACCTAAGAGTGAAAACATGGTCGACACATCCTCTACCTTTTCTAAAACCGCATTGTTCTTCCCTTAAAACTTTGTCTACAGCATGTCTCAGTCTAAAAAGTATCATATTACTCAGTAATTTGCTACCTACAGAGACCAGACTAATGCCTCGATAATTCCGACATTCACTCTTGTCACCTTTCTTATACAGTGGTTTAATTAAGGTTTTCCTAAAATCATTGGGTACTTCCCCTTTTTCAAAAATCTTGTTCATAATCTTCAGTAGCTTATTCCTAACCTCAGAGCCACCATATTTAAGGAACTCATTAATCATACTATCAGCACCTGGGGCCTTATTATTTTTTAATCCTTCTAGTACTGTCGCTAATTCTTCCTCACTAAACAAATCTTCCTTCACATCCAAGGTATCACAAACTTTTTCATTTTCATCTATATCTTTTCCTGCAACTGTATCTCGTTTTAGCACATTCTCAAAATGTTCCACCCATCTTTCTTTAACTTTTTCCTTATCACTAATTGTGACCCCATTTCTATCTTTAACTGGGACTAGTCCGGATCGGCTACTCCCTTTCAATTTATTAACATGCCAGTATAATATTTTACTATTATGCCGTCTAGCCGCATCTTCCAGATCCTCAGCAATTTTATCCATCGCCTCCATTTCACATCTCCTTAGTTCATATTTTAATGCTTTCTCCACTTTCTTTACATTCCTTTTGTTTTCATACGACCTATCGCTCAGATAATTCTTATACAAACCCCTTCTACTCTCTATTAAACCTAAAGCTTTTTCACTAATATTCCTAGTTGCTGTCTTAGCACTCTTCCCTAGGACACCATCAGCAACTTCACAAATTGTTTTTCTGAAATTATTCCATCCATCTTCCACATTGTCAAATTTTAAACCCTCAAGTTTAGTACTCAACTGTTCCTGGAATTTTTTTTCTCAAATTTTCATCCTGAAGTCTACCAACATCATAACTTCCCGGGAGGGAGTTACTCTTCCGAAATTTCAGCTTTAAATTAACCTTAGACACTACTAGATGGTGATCTTTACTTTTAACATCAATAACGGCACTCCTATACACCCTAGTATCTTGTATTGATCCTGCTAGTCTTCTGTTTACAATAACATAATCAATAAGGTTTGCTGTCTTACCATCACGTGAATACCATGTCAACTTATGGGCCATTTTGTGACCAAACACCGTATTGGTTATAACTAGGTTGTTATACCTACAAAATTGCAAAAGCCTATAGCCATTACTGTTTTCTTTTCCTACACCAAAATTACCTAGGCTAGGATACCATCTATCCCTATTTCTACCAACCTGGGCATTAAAATCTCCTAGCAAAAACACCATATTTCTACCTGGTACCCTGTCTATTTGCTCCTGTAACTGTAAGTAAAATTCATCTGAGTCACTAGAATCTCCATCAGTTGGTTCAATGGGGGCATATACTACTATAACTGATACCCTAAACTTTTTAGTCATAAAATGAGCAATTAGTATTCTATTATTAATACCTTCCCAGCCTAAACAAGACTTAGCAGCTTCCTTATTCATCATGAGCCCTACTCCCTGTCTATGTACCCCATCCTTCCTTCCTGAGTAAACAAATTCTATGTCACCTAATTTCATGCTTCCTACCCCTGGGATATGAGTTTCTGAAACTCCTAATAAATCCAGTTCAAACCGTCTGAATTCGTCAGTCAAAATGTCGATGCGATAGTCATTTTTTAACGTCGTAACATTCCAAGTTCCAATTTTCATGTTCTTTAAATCTTTGAAATTATTTTGGCCTCAAGAAAAGCAGTGATCCCGGATACCAGTGCAGGATGGGGACCAAAAAGATGATATTTCAATTCAGACCTTCACTCAGCGGTCAAAAAAAATTAAATAATGAATGAAAAAACACAGATAATAGTCCTCAGGACAAAATCAAACAAAATCTAAAAAGTTTATTGTTATTATTGTTAGCTTTTTGTTGTTTTTTATTTTAGTCTTGAGGACTTTAATTTGTATTTTCCTGTTATACTGTATCTCTGTGTTTGCACATAGGACGGTGGTGCGAAGGTTTCGACTGGAATGTCAGCAAACTATTTCTCTTTTTTTTCATCTTTATTTCTTCTTTACAATTTGTTTTTCGAAAAAGGGGGGAAACATCCTCTAAAAGACAAAGAATCTTAATGAAAATAATACCATCGGATTCATCGTATCAGAGTTTTAAAGCTCCTATCTGTAAAAATGTGGAATTCTGTATTTTTTTTACCAGAAGAAATATCACGGATGCTTGTTTATTTGTTTACTATGCAAACATTGGAAACCAGAACCAAGCCACTTGAGGCCAGCAGAACCGTGCGCGAACTCCTACTTCACTCTGCTCTTTCTATAGTTTCACTGTTTAATTCTCCCTATGAAGTATCTAATGTACTTACTTTTCGTGGGAACCAGACAAAGAATCGTCCTACCAAGCTCCAATTGATTTCGGAGGGTACTTGTGTATTATTCAGAACAAACTCAATAAGTGAAGTTTGGTTCTTTTGTAAAACAAACTATGATGCAGGTACATTTTAATTAAATATTTTATATATAGAGGTGGTTAGGTTAAGTTAAGTTAGGTATTTGATATAATGCACCCATTCCCTAATGTGCAAATATATAGCCCAAACTTTTGATAAATCTAATGAAATAAAACAAAATATGATGAAAATATAATACTTTATTCTATTTTATTGTTTATTCTATAATAATTTATTCCCAAATCTTAATTTCAAAATATATGTTCAGACACTATCTTCTATCACTATGCGTAGCAAACTAAATTGAGTTTTTTCTTTGTAGCTATAAAACCGGATTTTCTCATAAAATGTACCTGCATCGTAGTTTGTTTCACGAAAGAACCTAATTTCACTTACTGAGTGTGTTCTGAATAATACACAAGTACCTCTTAGAGTTCGTTCCAACGAACGCTTTGATCTGTCGGCGTAAGCTTCCTTGATGATGTTCAGCCAATATCTGTCCCAAAGCCTACCATGCCTCCGGTAGCCTCCCATGGTTCAAGGTTCTTCTTTAATTTTTCCAAAGTATCCATGACGTATCCATGTTTTGTTAATAATTTTCTGTGGACGTTCCAACGAAATGCGTCCTTTTTTCTTTGGATGACATGACCTAGTCCGAGAGTTGTCAAAACGGATTCCAGATAGGTCCATGGGTCCAGATCGATTATCAAGAATTTCATCAGCTTTCGTCTGTGCAACATGACCTAGCCCACCCAGCACCATGACCTAGCACCATGACCGATAGGTCTTTGATCCCTGAACCAGCGTATGTTGTTTTTCTGCAGTTCTATGTTTTTAATGTTTAAACGTAACGCGACATCTTCCTATCTTTTGATAGTCGAGTCGGCTTTATCCATTCACCAAATTGCATTCCTTAAGGTTGTTTTAAATTGTTAGTTAGATTGAAAAGACGTCGAAAACGCGTTAGAAATATTGAATTGTATTTACTTATGACCCAGTGTAAACGCAATAATAAAAGAGTATAAGAAAATAAGAGAATGACAGAAAATGACAAACAAAACTAAAATAAAATTCATAATATAAGAACACAAGTACAATAATTACACACACAAAAAAACGCGATACATTTACTGTTTTAGAAGGGAAGGCCATGGGGATACATTATAAGCTTCAATACATCTGCAAGTGGCAGTATTAGGGTCTATAATACCGTATCTCCTGTTGACCCAAGAATTACTTGCCCAAGGTATGTGAAGCTATATGTGAGGGGCCCAAGGTATATGCGGAATGGGAAATTTGTCTGTATTTCCAAGAAAGTTTAGACAATTTTCTAAGAACAACTGAATTATGACTCGATCTTTGGAAAGATCTGACATTGATAAATGCAATCATATCAGTATTTTGTCCTTTGAGATCAAGTTATTGATGTAGCCTTGCCGGAGAATCGCTTGTTTCAGAGGGAGTATAAACCTAATCTCTTTGAGCGAGTCTATTCCTATACAGTTACCAACAGCGGTACAATTGTACCGGTTTGGTACATTTCACCTCTAAAGGTACATTCTGGTACAATCACAAATTTCCTGGTACATTTTGCAAAATGTGGTAAAATATGGTACAAAAAGGTTTGACTGGGATTCAGGACGCAGCGAGCGGAGGGAATTGTAGTTTTTATTTGTTTTCTCTTCTAGAGTTTTAAGATTTCCTTTACACATTTGTTTAAGTGCATGTTATTGGCCTCTTGGGGTCATAATATAGCTTGAAGGAGCACACCTGTCTGTACGGTAAGTACAAAATAGGTGAGCAGCTATTTTCTAGGAGTGACGCCAAAATGGTCTCTGCAGAGGAAAGGAGGTCTCCCACATATTTTTGAAAGAAGATATCTGATACTTCGTTCTCTTTAATGTAATGTAATTTTCCCATCGTCTACGTGTTGTGCGTAGCAAAAAAGTTTTTTGTCTTGCCCATAGCACAACACGCAAAAAATAGATATGGTACAATTTTAGGGCGTTTTGCGGTACTTTTTCGTCGGAAGCGTTGGAAACACTGTTCCTATAACAATAAGCTGTGAAATAGGACGGGTTTGTTATTTAGTAGTTAGAAATGAATTATGGAAACGCTTTTCAAAATTTTGAGAAAGCCATTTTGTTCAGTAGGCTATAGTTAAAAATCCGAATAACTACGCCTCTGGAAATTACATGACCCTCCTGACCCTCCACATCCCCTGGGGAAAGTCGTTATGTTATAAAATTTGCCCATTGTTTACGTGTAGCATTTGTCATTGGGAAGTATGCATACATTTTTTGGGTGAAGGGACGATTTTTCTGCTGGAGGGATTTTTCCACAGGAAATATTATCCATGGGGAGGGAATTTTCCATGGGAAAGTTTCCCCGGTGGGGAATTTGTCAGAATTCCTATACGAAATTCTTCTTATGTCTTGCTTTCTCTTTGCCGACTCAATTTTGCACGTGGAGATGTTAAGGGTAAGTATCTGAGGTAAATTTTCACCAGGATTGAATTGTCTACATGCTATATCTCCGGGAAGGAGTGATTTTCCCCGAAAGGCACTCTCTGCCCACCCTTGGCCGTTTCTTAGCCAAGGTTCTATATTGTCCTCCATTCCCGGCTTGAGTTCAGGATACGAAAGATAATTATGTCTCTTATATTAGGAAAAAATTAGATATATTAGTTATAATAATTAATATATTTTTGGAATCTGTTGGTTAGATTTGAGCAAGATCAAGTTCCACAATCAGATAATCATGCAAAAATGTTTTCAAAAAATTCTAGACCATTAACCTGCTTAAATTTTTTTAGGTCGTTTCTCAGCCTGTTTCTTTCTTGTCCTCCATTCCCGGTTTGAATTCAGGATACGAAAAAGAATTGTGTCTCTTATGTAAAAAAAAATTAATAAAATTCCAACTAATTTACTTATTGTTATTTTCTTGGTTTTCGCTTTTCTTGTCCTTTTTAATATACTATATTTTAATATACCTTTTAATATACTATTTGTATTCGTTTTAAGTTTACATATATTTATTTCTCAGTTTTAATATTGGTTGCCAATTTCATAAAATGACGGTTGCATCCTTTCGCCAATTTCAATTGTATTTTTGCTTTAAACCTTTTTTGATGTTATTGCTCTATATTTTTCCTCCGAAACACGAATTTAGCCCCACCAAGATTGTGATAGTATTTTTTTGTGCTAAAGATCTTATCTTATAACGTAAAAACTTAACGCTCAGTATGGATCTGTTCTGCTAATTTGGGGGGGCTAAACTGCTTTCTTTTTTAAAACAGTTTTTGGTAAAGAACTGTAATTAAGGAGCGATGTGGCTCGATAGCAACCAAAGCTCTAAGAAACAGGGATACATGAATTAGGATACATGTATCTATATGTAAGGATACATGTATCTATATAACAGGGATACAGGGATACATGTATCTATTGTTTGTAAGAAACAATAGATACATGAATAAATATAATTTTGATATTTACTCAAAATATGTAAAACTTTATCAAATTTAATGGTACCCATCAAAAGTAACAAGCCTGAGGAAACTTGCCCAATTTTTGATAAAGGGGGAAAAACCCCCCGAACGTCAAGTAATCTTAATGAAAATCACTCTATCAGATTCAGCGCCCTAAAGAACCCTGCTCCAGAGCTTTCAAGCTCCTACGTACGAAAATGTGGTTAAGTGTGAAGATCTTTCCATGGAGGAATTTTTCATTCGCGAAGGGAATTTTCCATGGAGGGGGAGACAGATTTCCTATTATGAAGTAAATGAAAAAAAACATCATAAAGTAAATGAGAAAACAAAGTTATTTTCAACTGAAAGTAAAGAGCAACATTGAGAATTAAAACGAACAAGAATTATTACGTATATGAGGGGGGTGCCACCCTCATCACCATTTCGCTCTTTACACTAAACTTTTTTTAAGTACTTTAAAAGAGAGCTGTTTATTCTAATTAAACGGCCTTTGTCATTCTGGAGTCATTCTTAAAACGAACAGAAATTATTACGCATATGAGGGGCTCACCTCCTCCTAATACCTCGCTCTTTACGCTAAAGTATTTTCAGTAATTTCAACTATTTATTCTACGGCTTTTGTGAATCAGAGGTGATTCTTAAGGAACTGGGACAAAATTTAAACTTTAGTGTAAAGACGGAGGTACTGACGAGGGGGTGAACCTCCTTATATATGTAATAAAAACATAAGAATACAAAAGTTTGTTACGTCAGCTAATTTATAAGATATGTATATCTTTTACTAATAAAAAAGATTCGTAAAAAATTAAAAGTTATAGTTGCCTTTTTAAGTAACCAAAAAATGGGAGGGCAATTAGGCTTCCTCCACCGCTCCTTTTTCTTCTGAAAATCATTCGATCAAAACTACGAGAAAGCCGTTTAGCAAAAAAAAAAAAAAAAAAAAAATATTTAAATTCTGTTTTAATTATTCCTCTGCGGAGAGCCAAAATCAAAACATGCATTGATTCAAAAACGTTCAGAAATTAAATATAAAAAAAAACAAGTTTTTTTAACTGAAAGTAAGGAGCGACATTAAAACTTAAAACGAACAGAAATTACTTCCGTATATGAAAGGGGCTGCTTCCTCATCAACGCCCCGCTTTTTACGCTAAAGTTTTTTTATGTTTTAAAAAGAAGAATTGAGAGAAAGAGTCAAACTTTAGCGTAAAGAGTGGGGCGTTCATGAGGAAGCAGCCCCTTTCATATACGAAGTAATTTCTGTTCGTTTTAAGTTTTAATGTTGCTCCTTACTTTCAGTTAAAAAAAACTTGTTTTTTTTATATTTAATTACATACTAGCGACAGCAATTGTTCAAATATACATTACAAAGTCAACTTCTTACTTTTTAATATAATTATCAAATATGTTTCAATACATAACTCAATTACAATTTATAAAGAATTCAGTTAAATTATAGTAGGGGAAAAAGGAATATTTAATACCCGGGGGAACCTTAGCTTTTTTTGTGAATTTTTGTGGCATATGTAAGGTAATACAAGCCACAAAAATTATTCATATATATTTTATAAAGTAAACAATTATATTTCCTGATTTTAGGAATTTTTTCTGTCAAACTGTGACAGTTGCGTCAATTAAGGCCATAGGGAGGGGTTATTCCTCTCAAAAAAAGAATTTTTAGAACCCATCCTTAAATTTTGAAGAACAGCGACCAGGCTTAAATTTGTAAGGAGCGACCTGGCTGAAAAGTAAACGAAACTTTAAACGAATTTCGACACTAATTGATACATCAAAAGAATCACATTTTAATACTGATTTTAAAAATATATGTTTCATCAAATTTAGTATTTGTCATCGAAAGTTACGAGCCTGAGAAAATTTGCCTTATTTTGTAAAATAGGGTGAAATACCCCTTAAACGTCATAGAATCTTAACAAAAATCACACCATCAGATTCAACGCATCAGAGAACTCTACTGTAAAAGTTTCAAGCTCCTATCTACACAAATATGGAATTTCGTATTTTTTTTTGCCAGAAGACAGATCACGGATGCGTGTTTCTTTGTTTTTGTTTTGTTTTTTTCCCAGGGGTCATCGTATCGCCCAATTGGTCCTAGAATGTCACAAGAGGGCTTATTCTAACAGAAATGAAAAGTTCTAGTGCCCTTTTTAAGTGACAAAAAAATTGGAGGCCACCTAGGACCCCTCCCACGCTCTTTTTCCCAAAGTCAACGGAGCAAAATTTTGAGATAGCCATTTTGTTCAGCATAGTCGAAAGCTATAATAACTATGTCTTTGCGGATGACTTACTCCTCCATAGTCCCCGTGGGAGGGGCTACAAGTTACAAACTTTGACCAGTGCTTACATATAGTAATGGTTATTGGGAAGTGTGTAGGCATTTTCAGTAGGATTTTATGGTTGGGGGGAGGGGTTGAGAATAGGGGGATATGTTGGAGGGACTTTCTATCGAGGAAAATGTCATGGGGGAAGAAAATTTCCATGAAGGGAGCGAAGGATTTTCTAGCATTATTTAAAAAAAAAACAATGAAAAAGCAAATATTAAACAGTTTTTTCAACTGGAAGTAAGGAGCAGCATTAAAACTTAAAACGAATAGAAATTATTACGCATATGAGGGGCTCACCTCCTCCTAATACCTCGCTCTTTACGCTAAAGTATTTTCAGTAATTTCAACTATTTATTCTACGGCTTTTGTGATTTAGAGGTCATTCTTAAGGAACTGGGACAAAATTTATTCTTTAGTGTAAAGAGGGAGGTACTGACGAGGAGGTGAACCTACTCATATATGTAATAAAGACATAAGAATACAAAAGTTTGTCACGTCAGCTAATTTATAAGATATGTATATCTTTTACTAATAAAAAATATTCGTAAAAAATTAAAAGTTATAGTTGCCTTTTTAAGTAACCAAAAAATCGGAGGGCAATTAGGCTTCCTCCACCGCTCCTTTTCTTTCTGAAAATCATTCGATCAAAACTACGAGAAAGCCGTTTAGCCAAAAAAAAAAAAAAAAAAACGCAAATTCCGTTTTAATTATTCCTCTGCGGAGAGCCAAAATCAAAACATGCATTGATTCAAAAACGTTCAGAAATTAAATATTAAAAAAAAACAAGTTTTTTTAACTGAAAGTAAGGAGTGACATTAAAACTTAAAACGAACAGAAATTACTTCCGTATATATATATATGCTTCCTCATCAACGCCCCGCTCTTTACGCTAAAGTTTTCTTATGTTTTAAAAAGAGGAATTGAGAGAAAGAGTCAAACTTTAGCGTAAAGAGTAAGGAGCGATCCGGCTCAATAGTAACCAAAACTCTAAAAAATTGAATTTTGATATCAATAGCTACATCAAAAGAAACACATTTTAATGCTGATTTTAAATATATAATTTTCATCAAGTTTAGTCTTACCCATCAAAAGTTCCGAGCCTGAGAAAATTTGCCTTATTTAGGAAAATAGGGGGAAACACCCCTAAAAGTCGTAAGATCTTAACGAAAATGACACCATCAGATTCAGCGTCTCAGAGAACCCTTTTGTAGAAGTTTCAAGCTCCTATCTACAAAAATGTGGAATTTTGTATTTTTTGCCAGAAGACAAATCACGGGTGCGTGTTTATTTGTTTTTTTTTGTTTTTTGTTTTTTTTTTTTCCCCAGGGGTCATCGTATCGACCAAGGGGTCCTAGAATGTCGCAAGAGGGCTCATTCTAACGGAAATGAAAAGTTCTAGTGCCCTTTTTAAGTGACCAAAAAAATTGGAGGGCATCTAGGCCCCCTCCCACGCTCATGTTTTTCCTAATGTCAACGGATAAAAATTTTGAGATAGCCATTTTGTTCAACATAGTCGAAAATCATAAAAACTATGTCTTTGGGATAACTTACTCCCCCATAGTCCCTGGAGGAGGGGCTACAAGTTACAAAATTTGACCAGTGCTTACTTATAGTAATGGTTATTGGGAAGTGTGTAGGCATTTTCAGTAGGATTTTTTGGTTTGGGGGAGAGGTTGAGAATAGGGGGATAGGCTGGGAAAGCTTTCCATCGAGGAATTTGTCATGGTAGAAGAAAATTTCCATGAAGGGAGCGCAGGATTTACTAGCATTATTAAAAAAAAAACAATGAAAAAAGAAATATAAAAAAGTTTTTTCAGCTGGAAGTAAAGAGCAGCATTAAAACTTAAAACGAACAGAAATTATTACCCATATGAGGAGCTCACCTCCTCCTAATACCCCGCTCTTTACGCTAAAGCATTTTTAGTAATTTCAACTATTTATTTTACGGCTTTGGTGATTCAGGGGTCATTCTTAATGAATTGGGACAAAATTTAAGCTTTAGTGTAAGGAGCGAGGTACTGAAGAGGGGGCGAACCCCCTCATATATGTAATAAAAACATGAGAATACAAAACTTCTTTACGTAAGCTAATTTATAAGTTACGTATATCTTTTACTAAAAAAAAGATTCGTAAAAAATTAAAAGTTCTAGTTGCCTTTATCTTAATTAACCAAAAAATCGGAGGGCAACTAGGCTTCCTCCCCCGCTCTTTTTTTTCAAAATCATTCAATCAAAATTATGAGAAAGTCATTTAGCAAAAAAATAATAAATATGCAAATTTTGTTTTAATTATTCCTCTGCGGAGAGCCAAAATAAAAACATGCATTGATTGAAAAACGTTCAGAAATTAAATAAAAAAAAAAAAATTTTTAACTGAAAGTAAGGTTGCAAAATTAAAACTTAAAACGAACAGAAATTACTTCGTGTATGAAAGGGGCTGCTTCCTCACCAACATCCCGCTCTTTACGCTAAAGTTTTTTACTGTTTTAAAAAGAAGAGTTGAGAGAAAGAGTCAAACTTTAGCGTCAAGAGCGGGATGTTGGTGAGGAAGCAGCCCATTTCATATACGAAGTAATTTCTGTTCGTTTTAAGTTTTAATTTTGCTCCTTACTTTCAGTTAAAAAAACTTGTTTTTTTTTATTTAATTCTATAAAGTACAAGCTACGCTTACTGTTACAGAATTTAGATGTTTCATAATTTCTCTTCGTCACCCTTGGTTTTGGTACGAGGGAGGTGCAAGGGAGCATTGAGAGAAATGAAAACTTCCTGGGAGGGTGTAAGAATGGAGGCATTGAACTGATTGGGAGGGAGGAAGAGCGTGCGTAGTTGTGATGACCTTAGATGTAAATTAAATTTTATATTTTTCTTTTCGATTTTGTTTTTTGTTGACCTTTGGTGGCTTGGTGCAGGAGTGATTTGCTAGTAGCAGTAGTGGTATACTTTACATTAAACATTTTAATCTTTGTCCTTGTTATGATTCATCTGTTAATTCTTAAAAGCATATATTATCTGTGTGTTTTATTATTCATTTTAATTTCTGTTTGCTCTGAGTTTCATTAATTCATATATAACAATCTTTGATTGTTTCATGCCTAAATTAAGCATTATATGATATATTTTTAATGCTCATTTTGATTTCAAGATCATTCTCACTTTTGTTTTAATTATTGTTGTCTTTAATTAATAAAATCAAAAGCAACGAATATTTCAGGTGAAATTGAAAATCTATAGATTTTGAAAGGAAATTTTTGGAAGGAAATTTTGGAAATTTTTTCGAGAATTTTGTCCTGTCCTTTTGAGCAGCCAGGTCGGATAGAGCACGATTGGGACGAATCAGGCCCTGTATGTCGCTAAGTTTGACTCTTTGCCACAATTCTGCTTTTTAAAACAATTAAAAGCTTTAGCGTAAAGAGTGAGGGATTGCGGAGGGAACAATCTATTTCATATACGGAGTAATTTCTGTTCGTTTTAAGTTTTAATGTCGCTCCTTACTTTCAGTTAAAAAAACTAGTTTTTTTTTATGTAATATCATACTATGAGGCCGTATCCAGGGGAGGGGTTTGGAGATTTGATCCCCCCCCGAAATGTTTGTTTGACTCTTAAAAGTGTAACAAAAATGGTTATAAACAAATTTCTTAGGCGTTTTTCAGTTTTTTTTTTGTGTACCATCGTCGGAAAAATTCTTGTGTAAAACACCCCCGAGAAAAACCTGGATAAGGCCCTGTAATACACGTACCATTTTCTTACTAAATTATTTTATTTTTATCATTCTTAGGTATGCTTCATTAGGATTAACCCAACTTCACTTCTTGAGTGGTGTGGGTATAAGAGCCTATTACAATTTATATGTACCTGTGTATAAGATTTAAGCCAGCTTAAGGATTAAGACAAATTATGTCTGTATTTCTCAGTGTTTTTCTGACAAAAGGCAAATAGAAAGTTGTAACTTGCAGTCCCCGTGGGAGGGGCTGCAAGTTACAAACTTTGACCAGTGTTTACATATAGTAATGGTCCCTCTTCAACACCTCGCTCTTTACGGTAAAGTTTTTTACTCTTTTAAAAAGTAGAGTTCAGAGAAAGAGTCAAACTTTTGCGTAAAGAGCGGGGTCTTGAGGAGGGAACAGTCCCTTTCATATATGGAGTAATTTCTCTTTTAAGTTTTAACAGTCGCTCCTTACTTTCAGTTAAAAAAAATAGTTTTTTTTATTTAATAAGTAAAAATATCTAGATTGGCTGTGCAAAGATTGTTGCAAATAGAGGGAAGTATAATTCACGGGCGCTGGCCAAACTTTATTCTAGTTTCTGTAATCATTCTGTCCTTTATGCTTCAGGTCATTTCTCCCTTCTTAATAATGGCAAATTAAACAGAATTCGGATAAATTATTTCAAATTTTGCAAATTTTTCTTTGTTAGAAAATTTTCAGTTCCTTATATAACTTTAAAGTTGGAGATTCTCCACAGAAAACTCCAGTACAGCTTCTGCGTGCTTATCCCCTCACCGTCATCTTAACCGTTTTTTTGTTGATTTAATTTTTCTCATGGCTCAAATATGTTTCGAAGTTATTCATCTTATTTAATTATTCAATGAAAAATAATTTACATACATTGATAAATATGCTTGATATATGATTATTGTTTTGTAGCTTTCAAATGTAGACAAAATATACGGTACATATATATAAGAAATTTTACATCATAGTCAATATACACTCGGTGTATATTGACTATATTTATTACAACAAAACAATAAAACAATTAATTTTTGAATTGACGGTTAATCTGAGAATCATACCTGTGACTCGGATGTCCGGCATACGTACACTTTTGGTGCTGTTTCGGTTCCCTCTTATTCTAGCGTAAGCCAATGGATATTGTAAGTTTTAACAAATTCTATAAATGCTACGTGTTAGTGAGAAACTTATAGATAACTCGGATAATTAATTAATTTATTTAAATTAACAAGAGCCGCGTGTACTCCAATGTAGATATAGTCAGAAGCAATTCTGAGGGTGTTCTTGCATTGTTAAAAAATGTGAATTCCTGAGAAGCTGGGTCTTTGGCCCTATTTCTGATTGTTGGGGTAAATACATCTTCAGTAATTGTTTGAATTGGGCGATTGCCAACAATTTGTGTGGCAGAAAAATTTATTGTAAGATTGCCCATTGTGTTTTTTTAGTCATTCCATTCAAATTACCCTGGATATGTTTCATAGTTATAGATTGTCTATATAGACGCTAGTTGAGTGGAGTCGTATCTTGCTCTTAGAAAGATTTCAATTTCAGCATACATCTTTAGATTAAGCGTTAACCTCCAGCGCTCCCATATCCTATCAGCACGGAAAGATCTTGGCTCTATTCCAGGAATGAAAACGGTAATTTCTGTTTTGACCTATCAGCCTCTTCGGAATCCAGTTTCCAACTGCAAGAGTGTATGGTTTGGACAGAGCGCCCATTATTGTCGCGAAGATAGCTTTGTGTTGCTTTTGAAAAGTAAATGCGCAACTGGTGTCTATATAGTCTGTGAGTAGAAGCGATCTCAGAAAGTATATATAAGTTTTATTGCAAATGTCTGAGGGCCAGTGTTGCCACAACTTCAAGACAAATTTAGTCTAGGCAAATAAATTGTACCATATCCCAATTTATACCTGCGGAGATATCTCCACAAGCAATGTCTAGCCGCGCTCTGATCACTTTGACTCTTAAAGAGGGCATTAGAACTTCTGATTACCAATCAAATGAGTCCCCTCCAAATCAGATATGATCACCCTCTCTACGAGAACCTTATATGCCCTCAGGGTACAACTTAAAACCCTTGGCCTGAGAGTTTTAGGTTGGGGTGGGGGTCTTCCTTACAGACACAATTTTTGGACCCTTCAACTACAACGAACGGGGAGCATATTTCCTCGGGGGGGGGGGATTTCCTATTGAAGCAGAGCCAGATATCTTGGCACTATTCAAAAAATGATTAGAAGTTAAATAAAGAATATTTTTTTCTCAACTGAAAGTAAGGAGCAACACCAAAACTTCAAACAAACATGAGTTATTTGTATATTAGAGTTGCTCCCCTCTCAACACCTCGCTCTTTACGCTTAAGTTTAAATTTTGCCCCAATTTTTAAAGAAAGACTTGTGAAACACCAGGGTTATTTAATTAGAACAATAAGTCTTTGTTTTTTAAGGTGCGAAGAACTTCAGGGTCAAAAGCATGGTGTTGAGAATTGTGATTACCCCCTCATATACGAAATAAATTATGTTTATTTTAAGTTTTAATGTCGCTCCTTACTTTCAGTTGAAAGACTTGTTGTTTTTTTATGTAATTAGTTACTGAGTCAAGTTGTCTCCTTGTCAAACAGTTCTTGGTAACGAACTGTAGTAAGGAGCGACCCGGCTCAATAGTAACCAAAACTCTAAAAAATTGAATTTTGATATCAATAGCTACATCAAAAGAATCGCATTTTAATGCTGATTTTAAATATATAAGTTTCATCAAGTTTAGTCTTACCCATCAAAAGTTACGAGCCTGAGAGAATTTGCCTTATTTAGGAAAATAGGAGGAAACACCCCCTAAAAGTCGTAGGATCTTAGCGAAAATGACACCATCAGATTCAGCGTATCAGATAACCCTATTGTAGAAGTTTCAAGCTCCTATCTACAAAAATATGGAATTTTGTATTTTTTACCAGAAGACAAATCACGGGTGCGTGTTTATTTGTTTGTTTTTTTTTCCAGGGGTCATCGTATCGACCAAGTGGTCCTAGAATGTCGCAAGAGGGCTCATTCTAACGGAAATGAAAAGTTCTAGTGCCCTTTTTAAGTGACCAAAAAAATTGGAGGGCATCTAGGCCCCCTCCCACGCTCATTTTTTTCCCAAAGTCAACCGATCAAAATTTTGAGATAGCCATTTTGTTCAGCATAGTCGAAAACCATAATAACTATGTCTTTTGGGATGACTTACTCTCCCACAATCCCTAGGAGAGGGGCTGCAAGTTACAAACTTTGACCAGTGTTTACATATAGTAATGGTTATTGGGAAGTGTACAGACGTTTTCAGGGGGATTTTATTTTGTTTGGGGGTGGGGCTTAGGAGAGGGGGCTATGTTGGAGGATCTTTTCTTGGAGGAATCTGTCATGGGGGAAGAAAAATTCAATGAAAAGGGCGCAGGATTCTCTAGCATTACTATAAGAAAACAATGAAAAATAAACATGAAAACTTTTTTCAAATGAAAGGAAGAACTAGCATTGAAACTTAAAACGAACAGAGATTATTACGCATATGAGGGGTTCTAAAAATACTTTAGCATAAAGAGCGAGGTATTTAGGAGGAAATAAATACCTTGCTCTTTATGCTAAAGCATTTTTAGTAATTTCAACTATTTATTCTACGGCCTTTCTGATTCAGGGGTCTTTCTTAAAGAATTGGGACAAAACTCACGATTTAGTGTAAAGAAGGAGGTATTAACGAGGGTACAAACCCCCTCATATACATAATAAAAATTAAAAAATATAAAAGTTTGTTACGTAAGTTAATTCTAAAGTTACGTATATTTTTTGCTAATAAAAAAATTCGTTAAAACTAAAATTTATAGTTGCCTTTTTATGTAACCGAAAAATTGCATGGCAACTAGGCCTCCTTCCCCATCCCATATTTCTCAGAATCGTATGATCAAAACTAAGAGAAAGCCATTTAGCCAAAAAAGGAATTAATATGCAAATTTCATTTGAATAGTTTACGTGTGGAGAGTCAATAGCAACATGCATTAATTCAAAAACGTTCAGAAATAAAATAAAAAAAACTAGTTTTTTTAACTGAAAGTAAGGAGCGACATTAAAACTTAAAACGAACAGAAATTACTCCGTATATGAAATGGATTGTCCCCTCCGCAATCCCTCGCTCTTTACGCTAAAGTTTGACTCTTTGCCACAATTCTGCTTTTTAAAACAATTAAAAGCTTTAGCGTAAAGAGCGAGGGATTGCGGAGGGGACAATCCATTTCATATACGGAGTAATTTCTGTTCGTTTTAAGTTTTAATGTCGCTCCTTACTTTCAGTTAAAAAAAACTAGTTTTTTTATGTAATTACATACTAGCGACAGCAATTGTTCAAATATACATTACGAAGTCAACTTCTTACTTTTTAATATAATTATGAAATATGTTGTCAATACATTACTCAATTACAATTTATAAAGAATTCAGTTAAATTATAGTTGGGGAAAAAGGAATATTGAATACCCGGGGGAACCCTAGCTTTCTTGTGAATTTTTTTGGCATATGTAAGGTAATACAAGCCACAAAAATTATTCATATATATTTTATAAAGTAAACAATTATATTTCCTGATTTTAGGAATTTTTTCTATCAAACTGTGACAGTTGCGTCAATTCAGGCCATAGGGAGGGGGTATTCCTCTCAAAAAAAGAATTTTTAGAGCCCATCCTTAAATTTTGAAGAACAGCGGCTTAAATTTGTAAGGAGCGACCTGGCTGAAAAGTAAACGAAACTTTAAACGAATTTCGACACTAAAAGATACATCAAAAGAATCACATTTTAATACTGATTTTAAAAATATATGTTTCATCAAATTTAGTATTTGTCATCGAAAGTTACGAGCCTGAGAAAATTTGCCTTATTTTGTAAAATAGGGTGAAATACCCCTTAAACGTCATAGAATCTTAATAAAAATCACACAATCAGATTCAACGCATCAGAGAACTCTACTGTAAAAGTTTCAAGCTCCTATCTACACAAATATGGAATTTCGTATTTTTTTTGCCAGAAGACAGATCACGGGTGCGTGTTTCTTTGTTTTTTTTTGTTTTTTTCCCAGGGGTCATCGTATCGCCCGAGTGGTCCTAGAATGTCACAAGAGGGCTTATTCTAACAGAAATGAAAAGTTCTAGTGCCCTTTTTAAGTGACAAAAAAATTGGAGGCCACCTAGGACCCCTCCCGCGCTCTTTTTCCCAAAGACAACGGAGCAAAATTTTGAAATAACCATTTTGTTCAGCATAGTCGAAAGCTATAATAACTATGTCTTTGGGGATGAGTTATTCCCCCACAGTCCCAAGGTGAGGGGCGGCAAGTTACAAACTTTGACCAGTGTTTACATACAGTAGTGGTTATTGGGAAGTATATAGACGTTTTCAGGGGGATTTTTTGGTTTGGGGGATGGGTTGAGGGTAGGGGGCTATGTGGGAGGATCTTTCCTTTGATAAATATGTCATGGGGAAAGAGAAATTCAATGAAAAGGGCGCGGGATTTTCTAGCATTACTATAAAAAAAAAACAATGAAAAAATAAACATAAAAAAAAATTTTCAACTGAAATCAAGGAGTAGCATTAAAACTTGAAACGAACAGAGGTTATTACGTATATGAGGGGTTCTTATCCTCCAAAATACCTCGTTCTTTATGCTAAAGTATTTTAGTAATTTCAACTATTTATCCTATGGTCTTTCTGATTCAGGGGTCATTCTTAAAGAATTGGGACAAAACTTTAGCTTTAGAGTAAAGAGCGAGGTATTAACGAAGGGACAAACCCTCTCATATACATAATAAAAACATAAGAATATAGAATTTGTTACATAAGTTAATTCTCAAGTTACGTATATTTTCTACTAATAAAAACGTTCGTTAAAAATTCAAAGTTCTAGTTGCCTATTTAAGTAACCATAAAATTGGACGGCAACTAGGCCTCCTTCCCAACCCCTTATTTCTCAAAATCGTCTTATCAAAACTAAGAGAAAGCCATTTAGCCAAAAAAAGAATTAATATGCAAATTTCATTTTAATAATTTATGTGTGGAGAGCCAAAATCAAACATGCATTAATTCAAAAACATTCAGAAATTAAACAAAAAAAACTAGTTTTTTTAACTGAAAGTAAGGAGCGACATTAAAACTTAAAACGAGCAGAAATTACTCCGTGTATAAAAGGGGCTGTTCTCTTCTCAACGCCCCCCTCTTTACGCTAAAGTTTTTTCTGTTTAATAAAGTAGAATTGAGAGAAAGAGTCAAACTATAACGTAAAAAGTGGGGCGTTGAGAAGGGAACAGCCCTTTTCCTACGCGGACTAATTTCTGCTCGTTTTAAGTTTTAATGTCGCTCTTTACTTTCAGTTAATAAAAAACTAGTTTTTTTGTTTGTTTAATCTGGGTTAAGACCACTACTTAGCAGATCCTGCTAAGTAGATAAATGGATGTCAACCTTTCCTTCACTGTTAAAACCACTTTCTAAGGTTTATAATAAAGCTAGAAACCTCATTAAGGAAACTAACCGTTCAAGAGTTATCCCATTACTTGATCTCGAGTCACTGTATATTCTTTCGTGTGCATGTTTTACTTTTTCTCAGCTTCATGGTGACCTCCCCCGTCCCCTAAGTGTTCAGCCATCTTTCACCTCTGATCAGAATAATTATAATCTTCGCAATACTGAAAATCATATTCAAGTTCCTTTTACTCCTTGTGTAAGGTCAGACTTTAATCCTTTAATTGCGAGCTATATTGTATGGAATAAGTTGCCCGAATCAGCTCGAAGGTGCCACTCATTCGGTTTGTTCAAAAAAATTATTAAAAATTCATTGGCTTCTTAGAAATTATTTTATCTCTTTTTATATGTGTATATGCGTGTATGTATGCATATATATTTCCTGATTATTTCATTGGAGTCTATTTTATCTACAGATCTACTTAATTAATTTAGTCTGTTCAATCTATTAGTCTATTTAGTTTTGTTTTCTATAGTTTTTCATTTTATTTATACTTTCCTCTCTTCTCCTTTTTGCTCTTCTCTCTGTGAGTAAGTGATTATTTTTTTTCTTCTCTGAGTAAGTGGCTCGTTCATTTTCCCCTTTTTTACAGGCCAAAGAGCCTTTGGGGAAATAGTAAAATGTAATATTGTATGTGTGTTTCGTGATGAATAAATCTTATCTTATCTTATCTTAGATCCACGAGATATCTAAAGTAGAAAAAGTACAATAAGATTATACATGTGAATTAGGACGGTGACGTTTTGAAGAGGATGACCCAAGGAGCTTCGACACCTCTCTTCATTTTAAAATTAATTATAAAATTATCAGCATATAACACTTAAAATTATGATAAGTTAATAGCAAAATTAAATTCTACCACGAAATAAGAGCAGGTCACACGAAAATTTTGAATGTCATTTATTGTTTTAAAAACTGTTACTAACTATTTCAAATAATTTTATAGAGACTCAGATAATGAACAAAACGAAGGGAGCGGTCTCTGGAAAGCCAGTGCATTTCAAGGACTTTCAGTTATAGTTGATTTAAACAATAATGATTCAGTCGGTGTTGGGAAGAAAATGCAAACAGGATTAAAAGTAAGTCTCTTTTCAAAATAAAGAATTAAGAAAACCTAAAAAGGAAGCCAAGAGGACAAGGGTCCCTAATGAGCATTTAATGAAATAATAAAATAAAACAAAACTATATATATTAATATAATAACAAAATATATCCATATAAATATATCTATTTATAAATATAATTATATGAACATTAACATATATACATATATATATATATATATATATATATATATATATATATATATATATATATATATATATATATATATATATATATATATATATATATATATATATATATATATATATATATATATATATGCTAAAAGACTACAAACAAATTTTGATCCAATAAGAGAGGCACACTTACTCCCGCCGTTTACCAGTGCCAAATTTACCAAAAACTTGGAAAACTATAGGTTATATCACTACCTTAGCTCTATGACTATCCACCTTGGTTCTACAGTCCTAGGAATGACACATACATTCCTATATTACAAATAGACATATCTATTAACAAATGAACTAACAACAGGTTCCTCTATTAAGTTTAGAAACAGCTAAATTCTTTAGGTTGTAATACTACTGCATATAATGTAAATATACCTATTTATATAAATATATTATATTTCTTTTTAAAATTTGTATAATAAATTTTGTATAAAATTTTATTTATATTTTATATAACAGTTTCTTTTAGTCATCTTAAAAGTTATCACAGCCAATAGTTAGTGATTTCTGTATTCCTTAATATTTTTTGTTCACCAAAAGAAAATTAATTTCTCAAAATTAACCCAAAAAATGAATATTCGTGAAAATACTAACGTAAACACAAAAATAACAAATTGGCAATATTTGATAAAGTACCAAGGATATTACAATAAACCACAGTTGTTGGAATTTATTCTGATTGCAAAATTTTTCCATTGTGGTCTTTCAAAATTACGAAGTTTTCTGGGCAGTGCCACATTTTCTTTAGTTCTCTCATGTTGAGACATGAAAATGAATTGTAAAATTAACTAGTCAAATTTGACAGTACTGTCGATAAAGCTTCGGGCATCAGCAATCTGTTAATTCACAAAGAAAAATACACCAAGGAAAGCTTTTGGTATAACTTAATGCTTGGATTTTATTGCTTCTTAATGTTTTAAGCAATAGAACATTATTGCTTAATGTTTAATAATGATGACAAGAGCATTATTTTTAGTATTAATAATGCTCTTATTAATACTTAATAAAATACTTAATAATGCAATTAATAATCTTGTATTAACTGTAATAATGCTCTTAATGTTTACATTTTGCTAATTTTCCCCCCATGTTTCTTTTTTAAGTTCTGTGGCCGTTACAACCGAAACGGCATAACTGCAAATGAATGTATTCCTCGTTAGAACTCTGTTTTCTATGTTTCCAACATTTATTTAAGGCCTTTGTAGTCTGAAGCTAAAGAAAATGGACTGTTTTTTTTTTCAACTCCGAATTCCATATTTCAGTACTTGTTACTTAAACAAAAAACACTCAAGAATTACACTTAGGTTAGATTTCAAAAAACAGGTTTCACAGTCACACAGACAAATGACGGGTGACAGAGTGCGCTGAAATTGTACATTTCGGGCTTTATATAGGATAAAGCTCAACTGGCTGTAAAGTCAATTTAGTCCCTTCTTTCGATATTCTTTTGTTATTGTTGTTTTTTCAACGCTGAGGAATAGCCTTTGATCATATGATTACTGATTGCGTTCTTCTTTGAAAATAACGTTTTAAAAGCTTCGATAGGCTGATAACTTCAGCGTTTAACCGATAGCAAAGAAACAAAAGTTTGGCAAATCCGGAGACAAGTTGCCGCAACGCTTCACGTTGCTCAGGCAGCGTAGGTCTAGTTTATTTTTTGTTTTGTTTTAGGTGCTTGTTCACGACCCACTGGAGATACCCGATACCACGCAGCATGGGTTTACAGTAACAGCGGGTCAAGAAACATACCTCCTTGTTCGTCTTACCAAAATAGAAAGTTCGTCAGCTGTTAAGGGTATAGCTTTTGAAAAAAGGCACTGCTGCTTTAACCAAGATAGAAACCTGAAATATTTTAAAGTTTACACAAGGTCACTCTGCTTTTATGATTGCTTTTCTTCCTTTTTGGAGCGAAATGGTAGCTGTGGATGCAAGCCTTTTTACAGAAGTGGTAAGGAATCACCTCCAACATCCTTATACTCATCATTATTTATCTAGTATTACACTTGAATAGATATTGTCCTTTCCCATAGATGATTTGTGAAAAGACACAAGCCTGCAAACATATTTTTAAAAGAGTAATAGTCTAAAGAGCAGGCTTTGGCAGTGAAGTGCCATTTTTCAGAATATGTCAAAGTCTGGAACTTTTTGATTGCTTTCAAACTTAAAAGGGGAAATGTCACCAATGTAACTCCTCTTAATTTTTACCAATATAAAAGCAATGTGACTTACCTTATTTTTTCTATGCAAATTTAATATTTTTTCTCCTTGTTTTTTATTTTTAAGGCTTGTATTGCCTTTGCGAATTTTGGTATGTTATCTTTTTTTCTCCTATGGCTTTTGTATCAACGAAAGACGAATATATTTCTATCATAGATTTCAAAGTCTCACAAACAGTTGAATAAGATTTCAAAATCTCTCATGGAGTTGCAAATAGTCAAAATCACAAGCAGTTACAGTCACAAATACTCACAGCCACAGATGCAAGAATTCACGGTCACAAAGTAGTTGCAGTCGTAAGTAGTTACATCCGTTTCAAGTTCCTTTTAAGTTCCCTTTATTATCAATATCCATCCATTTAGAAACAAAAAATATCCCAAAGGGCTCAATTGCCCGTTATTTGGAAAAAAAACAACAACGAAACAAAATATAAATAACTATTAAATACATTCAAACTTAAAATATATTTGGAGTCTACTCACCAATCTTCACCCGAGTACAACCGGTCTCCGTACCACCTGCTTAAAAAAAAAATTAAAATATAAATCGAGGATCCAACACTCACACCACCCAAATCAAAAAATTAAATTCAATCCAAATAATTGATTAAATAAATTAAATCTAAATAATTAAACAATATAAATAACTGATCAATATTATAATTTAATTCATTTATTTTTAATTAAAAAATTCTTCAACCGTTTCTTGAAGGACCCTATGGTACAGGACCGTCGAATCGCAACAGGAATGGAATTCAAGGCACGTCAGACAGCAACTATCAGACCAAAGTCCGAGCGCACTGCAGGGGTGGATGGCACTAGCACATCATCCTGGTTCCTAGTTTCAGAAGGACTGACATTTCTAAAAATCTCAAGAAGCCCGGAAAAAACTTGATGGAAGGTCTCCATGGAAATATTGAAATGCAATGAGAGAGAGGTGTAATGTATGAATATCTTTAATCTTCAGAAGTTCAACAGAAATATGGGTGGTAGACTGAAGGACTTTTGCTGATTTCAGTTGGAGATTATGTAAAGGTGTAAGTACAGATAGAAATGTAGACAGCCACACTGACGAGCAGAAGCATAAGTAAGGGTAAATAAGAGAGAAGTATAATAGACTATAATATAAAAAAAGAGAAAAGCGGAGTAATAAAAATAAGAAAAGAAAAAACAAGAAAATTTCCCACCAAAGAAAAAAATTAAGTAGTAATTTCTTTATTCACAGACGTAGATCATATGTAGAGGCAAAAACTCGAACAATGTTTCAAACACCTTATTCCTGCACTTATTTCATTAGATGGCACAACGACAATAGGATCTACCGTATTTTGGGATCTTAGAACAATTGTGTTTCTCTTGTCGAGCGGGTATTGAGGCAAAATCTTGAGGTATACAGACTGGACTTTTAGAGTAGTACGGGGGCAATTCTCCTGTGAGAGACCTACCCTTTGGAATCCCAGTACCAGCGCTTTTTTTAAGACCAGACAGAACGAGGATTCCTCCTGTGCTGCTCTCTAAACAACTAAAATCAGAGATGGCGGTATTATAAGCTGTAGTTATAGATAGTGGCATGTTTTCTTCTGCAACGACACAATTTTTTAGCTTCTAAGCAGTTTTTCCAATGAATTTTGAATGTTTGTCTGGTTTAAGAATCAATTCTGGTTAAGAATCGAATTTTTCCTATGGTAAATGAACGCCTTAGTGAACTGAGCCAAAAAATCATTGATGCTATTGTGTTCTTAGAACTATATTCTAACCAAATGTTATTAGTGCAATGTTTCCAGGCGCAAGCCACTTGGTGTTAGACATCACTGTATCGTTCCAAGTTAATATGCAATTGCAGTGCCTTGAGATAAATAGGTCCGAGAATTTCTTGGTATCATTCCAAGAAATAACATTTTTTGGAATATCATATTTGTTACTGAAATGTCTTTATCGTATCTCAGTTTCCGGTAGAAACATATTTTTTTGCCAAAAACGAAAACTGGTCTAAATTATTATCATTACTTGAAGTGAATTTGAAGGGATAAGTTGTCAAATAAAAGAAATTTTGGTATGGATTCTAATATACAAGTAGTTCATAATCTATGTATTTTTCAAACATATGTTTAGTGGATAGGGACTGTTTTTCAAGCAACTTTGTCTGGTACCGAGCACACTGGTTCTTTTGATTGGTCAATGGCAGTTGTTTCAGTCTCAAAAACTGTAATGACTATAGCCGGTCAGGTATCCTGGTATTGGTCTCGAGCACACTGGTTGCTAAGTCTAAACTAATCTGCGCACTATGTTTATACCTTTTTTCCCTATTTTCAGTGCCGAAGAATTTACCTTATTGTGACATTGGGTCGTACAAGTGCATCCAAAGTCTGGAAGGTAAGTTCAATATCATCGCTGGGTTACCTACTATTTGACAGTTTATTCTTGTTCTCATTAGTCTTCTTTTCGATTTTTGTATGTTAGTTTCTCATCTTACTTTTCAGCCAATTCGAGATAAAATTTTGTCTGAAATATCAAGACCTTGTCAGTTTCATTATTTTCACAGTGGTATTTAATATCTTTGTGTAAATGACTCGAGTTGTTCTTTCTTCCCTCCCCCAAAGTTAGTGTTCCCTGCTATATGTAGATTTTATGTTTTATTGCACAAAAGTAGAACAGAAAATACTATTTTTTTTAATTCATATATGACCAATTGTCAAGCTTTGGCAGCAGTTCTTTTCATTGAAACAATAATTATACGTCTTGTAAGTCGATAACACTGAATTATCACAATCAAAACTCAGGCAGTATTTTCATTTCAGCTGTTAGAAGATCAATCACTATCTACGGATATTTGAAGATACTGGACGAATATTAGTTGTAGACGAATATTTTACTTCCTATGCATTTTATTTTTCACTTTAGCTGTTAGAAGATGAATCACTATCTACGAATATTTGAAGATACTGGACGGATGTTAGTTGTATACGAATATTTTACTTCCTATGCATTTTATTTTTCACTTTAGCTGTTAGAAGATGAATCACTATCTACGGATATTCGAAGATATTGGACGGATGTTAGTTGTATACGAAAATTTTGCTTCCTATGTATTTTATTTTTCACTTTAGCTGTTAGAAGATGAATCACTATCTACGAACATTCGAAGATATTGGACGGATGTTAGTTATATACGAATATTTTACTTCCTATGCATTTTATTTTTCACTTTATCTGTTAGAAGCTGAATCTTATTGTGGATGTTTTGTGGAGTATAATTATACTGTCCACAAATATTTAACATCGTATGTAATTTTTCCTTTTCTTTTTTGATTTTTTCAATTTTTTCTAGTTCAGCTGTTAGAAGATGACTCGCTTTGTGGCTGCTGTGTTGAGTGTAATTCTCTTGTATACGAATACTTAACATCCTATGCTGCTTTTCCTGGATACGGATATTCCAACGCTCCCCTCCCATTTAAAATTGCAGCGCAAAAAAATGATTCAAAGTATACAAAATCAGAATATGTTAGGTAAGACAAATCTCTTTTATATTAAGTTACGTTTCTTTTTAGTCAGGAATGGTAAAACTAATACCGTTGGTGGTCTAAGGTAGGCCGTATAAAGTTTAGTGGAGAGAGGCTAGTGGTCATAATAAGAACATAGGACCAATAGCCATTATTTCATGGGAAAACATGAATTTATTTTTTCAACTTACTATCAATCCACTTCTGGTTAAAAAAAAAATTTTTTTTTTTCTTCCGCCTTATATAAAACTGAATCTAAACTTTAGAACAAAACCACCAAAAATTGAGCATTTAAAGAAAACAGCCAGATGGATTTGCTTACGTCTCTTCACTTCTGAAGGCACGTCAATGCGACTTCTGTTACCTCCCACAAGGGTTGTATCCAGAATTTTTTCGGAGGGGGGTAGGGTTATATTCACTTTTTGCGTTTTACGAGTCAGAAAAAGATTTGGGGGAGGCAAACCCTCTAACCCCCCTTCTGAATGTGGACTTACCTCAGACGTTCATTTGCATGTGCTCTTTTTTAAATCAAGTAGGGACATGGAGAAATTTTCCTCTGGTCTAGGATTGATCTGTTCTGGTCCCATAAAGACTAACTGCTCTGCGACTGGGCTTTTCAGTCTAAAAGTAATAAATGCAAAGATAAAGTTGAATAGAAATAAAGGGAACTAAAATAGAAATAAAGGGAACGAAATAAAGGCAATATCAATAAAATACTCTGTGCTTGAGTATTTCTTTCTTTTCCAAAAAAAAGGAAATTAAATAACTTAGGGGTCAGCTATAATCTCTCTTAACTGATTCTCCCCTTTTAAATTTTGTAGTAAGTATAGAGCATTCAATCTTTCAAGGATGTTAAAACTTGTTTTATTACGCTTTTTCAAATTTATATTTCAATTTGGTGCGTCAAATAATATCTTAGGCGAAACTCTTGACAGACAAAAAAAAAGGCGAGATTACTGTCACGAGGACAGTGGAAAAAAATATTAAAAACATATATAGCCTACTAATAGGTTCAGGATATGTCAGATTAAAATTTTTATTAAAAGACAAAAAAAAAGAGAAGCAGAAAGTTACATATTTTGCAAATGCTAGAAATTACATAAAAAAAAAACTAAAAAAAAAACGGAAGAATATTTAACCCAAAAAATTTTTCTCTAGTGAATTATATCGTCACTGTAGATAAGGCTTTTTTAAACCCTAACGAAAGGTTTTTTTTTTGTTTTTAGTGCCACGATTGTAATTCAAAAGTGGAAAATTGAGATTTTCTTGAAATTCTTTTGCTTCTTCTTCATTAAGATGTTTGAATTTCTTGTGCCGATACTAATTTTTTGCTATATATTTCTCACTAATTTTGTTTTTTCATGTAATATCTTCTTATTTTTTTGTCAGATTACTGTAACAGATAGAAAACCTGCTGTTCCAAGGCTCCATCTTTTCTAGTTTCAAAAATTATGTCTTAACTCATGACTCTGATTGGCCAATCAAATATTGCAAGCTTGAAATTTGAACAATGTTTAAATAGAAAATTTTTGAACTGGAAACATAATTGTCGATGTAGTCGTACACTATTTATATTTTATTGACGTTTATGACTACAATATGTCCAATGAACAAACATCTAAAAATTGAAAGAAAAATAATAGTTCAAGTTTCGTCTTTTTTATTAATTTTGGATGAATTTTGTTTTTTATAGTTTTGTATAGCGATTTCTATACTTTCTTTAAATGCTATTTAATTAATATTTGAAATCAAAAGCCCCATGTTAGTAGTAAGTGTTAGCTAGTTAACACTATTTTTTCCTAGTTCACAGAACGTTATTAAGCAATTATTTTCAAAAACTGAGATATTAGAAACTGGCCTCTCGACCTAAGGAATGAAAAAATGGCTTTTACCAGTAATTTGACCTCGGGTGACTTTTTTGTTACAACAAGGTAATAGTTGCTAAAATGAGCGTAAGAAAGAAGAAAGGTAATCTTACTGAATTCAAGATTCCTATTCTTTTACTTTCATTTGGATTTAAGGAACAATTTGGCAAGAATACAAATCAATTGGGCGCAGCAGAAAGTATTTGGGAGAAAACGAAGTGTTCGCTTCACATGGGAAGACCTAGTTGGTAAGGATTCTAACACTCCATAGCTTTAAACTTTCACTAATAAGACAGTAATGGTTTGAAACATTTTGAATTTAGTCAAATATGCAATTTTTCGGGTTTTCCTACGTTTGCCTTTAATATTGCTTAAACTATTATAAATAAATCCATTGTTTAGAACTAAAACTAAAATAACTAAATAGCTTGCTAAAATGAAATGTTTTTGTTCAGCCAATTTTTTTTTTTTTTTTGCTTAAATGAAATAGACTTTTTTTAAAGTTGTCTTATATATATTGTTATAAAAAAGTCTCTACAGTTAATGGTGCATTTATAACTTTTTATAATCTCTAAAAGAAGAGACAAAAACTAGAAAAAATAATTGCGTTTCCCGGTAAAGTGCAAATGTCGCTATAGCGTTTAGACAGGTTTGTGGGATTCAGGGGAAAGCAGCCCAAAAGAAGGATATATATTGATGGAATTTGATGCTATATTAGATTAGTAAAACTAAATTGATTCCTTCCTCAGTATGCGGATATAAAATTGCCCACAATTTCAATCATATTTTAGGTTTTAACATGTTATAACTAAAACTTTTGAAATTGTTTTTTTCGCTTTGGTAAAGCACAAATAACAAACTAGGCAGCAGCGGAATGGGGGGGGGGGTTGAAGGCAACACCACAATCACTTTTGATAGTGTATGTTCCTTTAAAAATAGGCTTGATCGTTCGGTGAACTTTCTATTCCTTTTTTACTTCAGATCTTCTTTCATACAAACACAAGTGAAAATGAAAGCTTTTTTGAAATTGTATTTCTCGTATTTTACTTTAGGACTTAATGTTTAGTAACAATTTGTCTAAAATTACTCACTGTGGTTAAAGAAAAGACCTTACTCTCAGGCTCCTAAACTGGTTCCTGAGAACATACATGCGACGAATTATTTATTGAAAATTACTACTTGGTACGAACTTTTTTAGAAATCAGAAGTAATTTATGAAATATAAAGAGTTAAATTGTGTTTATTTTTTTTTAAAGGCTACATAAGAACTTGACCTATGCTGTAAGTAGTGAATTCCGGACAAAATAAAAAGTGCAGAATAAATCTTTATTACCATTTAGATTAGGATGAAAATAGTGACGAAGACCACACCGCCTTTCCATAACAAACAAACACCAAGAAAAAAAAAGATTTTCCCTATTGTTTCTACTTTGTGTTTGTTTGTTAGATTAGGATATTTATTTGATCACTTAAGATCCTCGTTATCTGTGATTATTTACTCTCAAGAAGGTCATGAATTAAAATTTAGTGCCCTCTATTTGACATTCCCGGCCGACCAGATCCGTAATGCATGCAATTTATTCCATATCATTTGACAAGGAATTATATTAATGAATAATTGTATGTATAAAAATTACGTCAGCAGTGTTGTCTTATAAGCTGCCAAGTTTTCTAATTGCTTTTTTTCTTCTCCTCTTTTCTAGTAGAAAATACTAGCCACATATTTATGCAAGTAAGGTTAAGAATTGTTTCTAGGACATGTCATCACATTTTCTCTTTTTCCATTGTATCAAAGATTACAGGGCTAAACCATTAGATTGTAATGCATGTGGTTAAAGTCTTTTGAAGTTTAACTTTGAAGTTTAAATCTCAATGTAAGCCTGTAGTTTACAATTAAAACGATTAAAAAATATTTATTGTTACTTTTCAAGTAACATGAACAATAACTATGTCTATTAACTATATCTATAAATTAATTATTATTCAATTTTCCTGGTGACTTGGGAGGTGACTTGGGAAAGTACAAACTCAAAGGATATTGATCGTGTTTTAATTAGTGATCCTATTATTATTTTTTTATACTGTAGTTCATAATCACTGTTTTCTTAGGATGGTATTACAGTATCCCAACTTAAGACAATGTGAATTTATCATGTCTAAATGTTTCTGAATAATATAATAATTTTGTTTTTCCTTTCTAGCATCCATTGGTGGTTTACTTGGCTTCGGGACAGGGTTCAGTCTGCTTAGTGGATTTGAAATCGTATATTTTTTGTTTATTAGACTGACTATACGATTATTGTATGCTTCAAATTCTTAAAATTTTAAAATAAAGGTTCATATTTAGTTAAATTAATTTATGGACGTTTAGTAGCTTCAATAAGAGAAACTAGTGCATTTAACCAACAACCAAACTCTAAACATATATGGCGCAAAATAAAACCCCGTGTATGGGCATTGAAGTCAATAGAGATATTTGAGCTCTGTTTAGGTTTTTTTTTTTTTAATATGCATTAATGTAGGGAGATATCGTTTACAAACAATTATCCGTGCCAAAATAAATTTTAATTTAGCTTCACCAATTTTGCTTTGCTGAAGATATTTAAACTATATAGCTCTGAAAAGTCAGACCTTCTTGCATTCTATAACATACTGATGTTCTTTGCATAAACTGTAAGGACACTGAATATTTAAATTATTTTGAAATGAAAATTCAACGCTACAGGCTAACTTAAACCTTTTTTTTCCTAGCTCGTAGGACCCGTTTAAATCAACAAAAACGACAAGTTTGATTGCTGTTTCATCATTGCCACTGTTTATAAGGTTACAATGGCTCAATTGAGGTTTTAAGGCGTGTAAGCTGCATTCTAAGTATTAAATTACCTTTAGTAGACCAATCAGAGACCATTTAGTCCAGGACTTTTAGGGTTTGATCTGGAAAAAATTGCAATATAAACGAAAATTGTACCAAAATGATCGGAAATAAAAAACAACATAATAAAAGTCCCCATAAATCCGATTGGGGCGAGTACCCGAAAAACAGGGGGAAATGTGGGGGAAGTTGGGAAAACTCCCGAAAATACCCAGAAAATAGTTCAAAGTGAGCTTTCTGGGGCTTTCCCATACGCCAATCACGAAGCTGAGATTTAAAATTCAGTATAGAATAAAAGTACTACGGAAAACGGGAGGAACAGGGGGAAGTCTGGAAAAAATTAAAAAATACGGGGTAGGGGTAGAAAGCACTTTGAAATGTGTTTTCTGGGGTCTTTCTACCTGCTGATCCCGAAACTGACATCTAGAATGAAATAAAGAACATGAGCCCCACCATAACGGGGGAAATAGGGGAAGAAAAGGGACAATTGAAGTCCGGGGTAAAAATCAGTTTGAAATGTGTTTTCTGGGGTTTTCCTATCTGCTGATCACGAAACTGATGCCTAAAATGAAGGAAAGAAAACGAGAACCACGAAAACCGAACAAAACTAGAGGAAATAACGGAAAAGGGGAAGGGAGGCCTGACTCCTCAGCCAGCTGCTAATGGCTAATAAGTAGGCCTATGGACAAATAACTCGCTTAAGTATCAAAGTTATACTTTCTTGAATCACAGACATTTCTTATAACCATTTGAATTACTAAACATAAAGAAAACAACCCCTTGGCAGTGATCACAGTATAAAACTTCAGCTATTATTGGTGAAATTTGCCCTTTCGAAGGATATATCGTTGAACAAAAAACTAAAAAAAGAAATTCAGTAACTATAGGTAAAATCTGCACTTTTTAAGCCAGTACAGTTGACTTGAAAAACACATTGATATCACTAGTCGAACTCCTCGTCTTCAACAATCACGTTGTCCCTGTTCAAATAGTTTATAACATTCTCCGCACGCGAACGTACACACTAATCCATTTTTCATGCAGCTGCATCGCGAGTTCTCGCAGCCTGTCTTACAGTTGCATCTTACGACACTTAAAAGAGTCTAAGGTGCAGGCAACAAATTTGGAAGTAAGTGTTTGGAATGCGCTTTTGGCGAGTGTTAAGGCGACTGAACATCAACAGCAATTTAAGAAAAGATTAAAGAAGTATTTATTGGGAGGGGAGGGTAAGGACCATAGTTTATAAAAAAAAGGTAAAGGATACGGCATTAGACTTTACAGTCCCTACCGGCGATGCTGATCTCCGTTTCTTGGCCCTTCAGCCAGGAAGTGCAATAGGGGGCTGGGGGCCAACCATCCTGTGCTTTCGCACACCCTTCCTGTTTGCCTTCCCCAGATTTCTCCAGGTACCCATTTAAAGCTGGGTCGACTCTGGCTAAGCTTACAGAGTCACGCCACTGACTCCCGTCCCAAACTGAACAATTGGGTACACTGGGATTCGAACCCGCGTCTAACCGTAGTTTATACGGTCTTTGTTTATTTTTATTTGTTTAAATATTTTAATTTTTGACGAGAGAGACTTATTTTTGATATTTGTTTACTTATTATTATTAGTATATGTATTTTTCCTAGTTATTTTATTGCTTTTATTGATATTGTTTGTTGTTGTCGCTCGTCAGTTTCTTATTGGACGACTACTTGTCAAATAATTAAATTGCGTATTCTTTTTTTTTTGGTTCAATAAAGAAAAATAAAATTCAAAAAAATTCAATTCAATTGAATTCCTGCATCATTGTTTTAGACTTACAATTATTCAAAGAAATGTGCTATTCCAGAAAGTTGATATCCTTGTGGCCATGTATACTTTATTTTGCAGAATACCACAGCAATTTTGAGGGAATTACCTTACAAATTCCTCATAATACTGCATTTTACGAACATAACATGAATGGCTTTTATTACCTCATTTGATCCAAAAATTATCACGGAACGGGAATTGGTGCAAATTTTTGCTCTCAACCTTTAACGATAGATAACAAGCTATATGCCCTGTGTGGGGTCTATCTGCTATTACATAAACAAAAACATTTTTTTTTAACTGAAAGTAAGAAGCGAGATTAAAACTTGAAACGAACAGAAATTACTTCGTACATGAAAGGGGGCTGCTTCCTCACCGACGCCCCACTCTTTACGGTGAAGTTTGACTCTTTTTCTCAACTCTACTTTTTAAAACATTAAAAATCTTTAGCGTAAAGAGCGGGGCGTTGAGGAGGGAGTAGCCCCCTTTTATTTACGAAGTAATTTTTGTTCGTTTTAAGTTTTAATGTCGCTCCTTATTTTCTTTCAAAAAAAGCTTGTTTTTTTATTTAACTTCTGAACGTTTTTGAATTAATGCATGTTTTGATTTTGGCTCTCCACAGCTGAATAATTAAAACGAAATTTGCACATTTATTTTTTTGGCTAAATGGCTTTCTCATAGTTTTGATCGAATGATCTTGAGAACAAAGGAGTGAGGGAGGAGCCCTAGTTGCCCTCCAATTTCTTGGTTACTTAAAAAGGCAACTAGAACTTCTAATTTTTTTACGAACGTTTTTATTAGTAGAAAATATATGTAACTTACGAATTAACTTACGTAACGAACTTCTATATTCGTATATTTTTATTGCGTATACGAGGGGGCTCACCCCCTCGTCAATACCTCGCTCTTTACACTAAAGCTTAAATTTTGTCCCAATTCTTTAAGAATTACCCTGAATTACAAAGGCCGTAGAACAAATAGTTGAAATTAACAAAATTACTTTAGCTTAGAGAGCGTGGTATTACGAAAAGGTGAACCCCTCATATGCGCAATAATTTCTGTTCGTTTTAAGTTTTAAAGCTGCTCCTTACTTTCAGTTGAAAAAAACTTTTCATATTTATATTTTGATTGTTTATTTAATAATGCTAGAAAATCCCGCGCCCCCTTCATGGAAATTCTCTTCCCCATGACGAATTCCTCCATGGAAATATCCTCCCACGTAACCCCACCCCTCCCTCTACTTCTAGTTGGTGGCAAAGATACGAAAATTTACTATACTTCCTGTTTTGCCACGTTTGCTCGAGTCAAATTTTTTCCTTGATAGCTAAGGGTCTTTTACTTACTAAAACCTGATAGTTTAACATAAGATTTTCGTGTTAAATCGAAATGAATACACCATTTACGTCTGCAAATAGGACAGACATAGAATCGCTGAAAAACAAGAAATCATTGAAAATATGAATTTTTTTTTAAGTGAAAATCATGAAAAGTAATCATCAAAAAGAAAATAAGACTTAGTACCTTTTGTAGTAATTCTGTTCCGAGAGCAAAACTTTGGTTTTGTCGTGTTTTTTTTTATTGCACCCCGATTTCAGCTTATTCCTAGAAAGTGGAAAGGGTCAACCTCTGCGGTTTTTACGGAAAGTGTGGACCTTAGGCCTGATTGATGAATATGACTTTGCATTTTGCAACTTTGTAAAACTCTTGCCTGGGACCAAAAATTTATTGTTTCTACCCATTTCTGTTCGTGATTTCAGCTGACTTTATCATTCGGTTTTTCGCACTTGGGATTGCGGTAGAGAAATGGTATCAGATGTCTCTTAAACTTTAAAAGTTCTCTCATTGCTAAAGAAACTAAAGTTTATCCTTTGCTCCTTTCTAAGTGATGATGTTAGAAACTTGGCTTACGGCAAAAATGTCAACTTTTTAACTAAGACAGATAGAATTTTTTTTCGACGGCAGTTGATAGCTCTTGATGAGCTGATCCAAGTATATGTCATCGATTTTTTAGTAGAAAAATCCCTTCATGAGATGTACCAGTTTGAAAGTTTAAAGGGGTTGACAACTTCAGTAGTAAGGTGCACACTGAAACTAAAAATAGGGCGATACCAATCATGAGAAATATAAGGGAGTTGTGAGCAATAGTCGACTGTTAGCTCATAATCATCTTCGGCAATGAGGGGCTCACAACTTTTACTAGCTGGTGTACCTATAATTTGTTTCCGATGTATTTGATGGTAAAAACAATTTAGTTCCAGTGGTTAAAAATGTAGGGGACTTGTTTATATTAAGATCCTTACAGATTAACAACTTCAGCGTTTAATCGAAGCGAGGAAACAAATCCAAAGTGTTGCCCTGCAACATAGATCTAGTTTCTATTTGTTTTAAATTTTAATGCTGCTCCTTTCTTTCATTTGAAAAAATTGTCTTTCTTTATTTTTAAGAAACAAAATTATACTTTTGTTTATGGTATTTGTAATCTTAGACAAGGTTATTACCAACTATTTTCTTTTGGGGCCGAGGGTGAGATTTTCTGGACATGCCCAAAATACAGAGCAAGAAGAAGTTTTTTATAGCCAGTAAATGGTACAATCCCAAAAAACAGCTAGTATTTTTTTTAAATTTTGTTACAAATTACATTTCTTTTTACGTGCGCCTCTTTGAAAGCATTTCTGAAACTCAAGTATCATATAAAATACTGATGGGGGGGGGGAATTGGTTCAAAACTCAGAAATAAAGATCAGCAATGGGAATATCCTTTTGCTTATTTGTTGAAGTGCTCATAATTTCAAATCAAGCATATTGATCTTTTAGAACGCATACAGACTACCTGCTTTCGTAAAAATGGAATTAAGAATATAGACGTAGAATGTAAAAAATGTAAAAATGTAGAATATAGAATGTGAATGTGAATGTTTCTGTTACTTTTTTTCATTTTCACGACTAGTAAATGAGAAGGTTTTAAACCAGACAAATGGTAAAAAAAATTATTGTGCAGTCATTTTTCGGAAAATGTGCTGGGGAACAAAGTAAAAAAAGTAATAAAGAAACTTTTAAGCGGTTACAAGCAAACAAAACTAAATATTTCACTTTTTAATTTTCACCCTGATTTTTTTAGATAACAGATAGCCTAGACAAGCTATTAGCTATTAAAAGCTTATTACAATTCAAGAAATCGGTAAGAATTTTTAAAATTTAGTAGTAACGACTGTTTTTGTCTCTTGCATTTGGAGGTTTAAAGTTTCTCTTGCCCTTCTTTTACCGCAAATTTCAAAATGAAAATTTAGCTATAAGAAAATCTAGAAGAAATTATTTGATTTTTTAAAAGCTTATGACTCTTTCTAAATAGGAACAACGTATGAGTATTACAGGCTTCAGAATTCACTGCAAATTTTACCCCATTTTGGTTGGAAGGTTACCGCAAAATACCACTTTTTCGATCGACGGACACAGCCTTTCTAATGGAAATAATTTGAAAACACTGTTGCTGGTATCAGTGAACCAGAGTTGCAAAATGCAGCATAATTATGCGGAACGTAGCATAATTAGGAACCAAAAGCGTCCAAGCATAATCCTCCTTAAGATAGCGTAATTGTTGTCGTCGAAAGATAGCGACGATGTAGAACAACTCATAACGTCACATCAATAAAACGAACACCAAAGATGGTTTATCGAATTTTTCGACCAATCTAAAGTAAAATTTTCGGCACAGCGACAGACTACGAATCATCTGGTATTTTTTTGTTCTGATCCTGTGGTCTATGGTCTATGGCAAAAAAAAAGCGCACGTAGGATATTTGAATTTAGAGACATGTGGTGATTGGTTGGATTGGATTGGTGAAGATGATTTTTTGATGAAATTTTGAGATATAGAGGGGTTTCATGTTGTTGTTGTTGTTGGTGAACGGTGAGAGAATTTTACAGTGCAATTAGGCATAGCCCTTTAAACCATAGGCAATGGTTCATGGTTCAAGAATTGGTTGATAGCTACTACACACCAGCTGATACCAGCTAGACACTAAACTATCGCCGAAACTCCAAGAGATTTTGTGTCAAAATGGCTATCTCAAAATTTTGATCCGTTGACTTTGGGAAAAAATGAGCGTGGGAGGGGGCCTAGGAGCCCTCCAATTTTTTGGTCATTTAAAAAGGGCACTAGAACTTTTCATTTCTGTTAGAATGAGCCCTCTTGCAACACTCTAGGACCACATGGTCGATACAATGACCCCTGGAAAAAAAACAACAACAAACAAACAAATAAATAAACACGCACCCATGATCTGTCTTCTGGCAAAAAATACGAATTTCGTCATTTTTGTAGATTAGTCCTTGAAAATTTTTTCTATGGGGTTCTCTGATACGCTGAATGCGACGGTGTAATTTTCGTTAAGATCCTATGACTTTTAGGGGGTGTTTCCCCCTATTTTCCAAAATAAGGCTAATTTCCTCAGGCTCGTAACTATTGATGATAAAGACTAAATTTGATGAAACGTATATATTTAAAATCAACATAAAAATCCAATTCTTTTGATATATCTCTTAGTATCGAAGTTCCGTTTTTTAGAGTTTTGTTTACTATTGAGCCTGTTTGCTCCTTACTATAGTTCGCTACCACGAACTGTTTGATTAGAGAAACGCATCCATATTTTAGCTTTCTAAAATCCCCCTCCAACGAGACTAAAAATGCGTAAAGTGGGCGTGCTTACAGGCAACATTACATATAGAGCGAAGCGTATTAGTCCATGAGCCATGGGGGTAGCGGGGCGAGGTCTACATTCTGTATTTATTCAACAAAGAGTGATAAAACTCAAAAAAGAAAGAAAAAACCTCAAACGAGGCTTATTAAATAAATATAGAGCAGAGACCTCTCCCCGCTGCCCGTGGGGGTCATCGACCAATACGCTTCGCTCAATAGGTAATGTTACCTGCAAGCAAGTCCCATTTACACATTTTTAGTTTACCCCATGGAGGAGGAGGGTCAACCAGAAATGGATGCACTTCTAGAATTAGCATTTCTAAGTGTTCTAAACATTTAGCGAGATTTGTAATGTAAATGGCATCTTAAAATATCTAGGTAGTCAAGTACCTATCCCATTATATCCCCCAAATATCTAAGCCGTATTCCCCCATTTGACACCATTGGGCAAGAGAAATCCCAGTATTTGATCGAGATCTTAGACTAAAATCGAAATTTTGTTCGCATTTTTAACCTATTTTCTTGAAATATTTCAAACCGTATAAGTAGGAAAAGATTGGAGGCGGGAGTTTGAAAAAGAAACCTTTTTTATGTCAATAATAGCCATTTATTTAAAACGAAGGGAGCATGGATTTTTTTTTAATGTAGAATCAGAAAGAGGGTATCTTCAAAATACAGGAGAGGGGGCACACTTTTTTGATCTTTTAAACAAAGACACAATATATTTTTATTTAAGAACATCTCCCTGTCCCAGATAATTGGTCCAATTGCCGTAATATTCACAAAGAGACACCACCAGTGAGGTGCTAACGTAAAGATGGTGACTCGTCAAACACAAAAAAAAATGAGAAGAAAGGTTACTGCCTATGGGCCAATATTGCCTTTGTTGGCCCTCAGGTGAACCCCCCCCCCACTTCTTTCTCTCCAAGTTTGTGATGTTATTCTTACAGTTCCTTGCATTTTAGATGTTTTTAGCCAATCTTTTATTCTTTCTCAATAGTAGCCCCAAAAGAAAAAGGCTACTACGGCCTATGTATCTGGTTACCCTGAAGCTTGTTCTGTAAAGGTCCTAATCAGGAGAGGTTTAAGGGTTTTAAACTCACACCCCAAAACGTCTGTCCTACTTGTAAAAACGTAACAAAAATTAAGAGAAACAAATCTTTGACGTATTTTCAAGTTCTTTTGTACATGGGTTATTTTTTAGATATAGGTAAAAATAGTTGCAACAAGGTTCAGTTTTCCACCTATTTTTATGAGTGAGTAAATGGGATACAAAAATCTATCCCATTTATTTTGATAACCCTTATCTCGACAGCCAAATAAAATTAGGAAACAGATTAAACTAATCGTTAATTTTATAATGAATTAATCATTTATTAATTTTACTAATTTAGACTATGATTCTCATTTGACAAAAAGTGTCTTCTAATTATCATAGTTAAACTAAAAACAGAGTTGTGAAGAGGGGTAATGAGGAGGGGCAACCCCCCTGATATACGTAATAGTTTCTGTTCGTCCTAAGTTTTAATGTTGCTCCTGACTTTCAGTTCAAAAAACTTTTTTTTTTTACTTAATGAAGCTTAGAGAAGAATATTTTTCCAAAGGCAGTGGAAAAAGTTTGTCAATTAAAATAAAAGTATATAAAAATTAAACAAGTAAATAATTACAAGAAATACACAAAGCAATAGCCTAGTTGCAAAAACTAAGATATAAATTCCCAGCATTCAGTTTTGTTGAGTAATGCCGAAGCATTGAATGGATATTTTTTTAACAATGCCGACAGTTATGATCTTGGTTATCCAACACCAAAATATTTAATGTCTTTAGACTCATTTTTTTTTTTAAGTAACATATTATCAAAGTAGGTTGGTCAAAGTAGAATATCAAAACTAAGATTAAGAAAATCAAATAAAAATGTTTCATTCAATATTTTTAATTTAATTTTGAATACAAAAAAATAATATATTTGACAACTGTAAAAAATTGAATCTTTCAAAGTGACAACTAGATAAATATTATCACTCCTGGAAAAATTGATAATGAAACATAAAAAACGTATCCGTTCAGGGGGAAAGATTCTCAGCAATCCGTTCAGGTGAAACATATCAGCTCATGGGTACTCTTTCAATCCCGCATAAGTTGACGGCATATTTTTCGAAATTGCTCCTTATTAAATTGTTTATATAATTATACGAGCTTTCTTTTGTACTAACT